>NC_134403.1:362859038-362964097 GCF_038048845.1 Mixophyes fleayi | reverse complement strand
TCCTGCAGACTTCATCACTGAGAAAGCTTCCATCCCATTGCAACAAGCTGCTCCCATCTAATCTCTGACTAGTACAGTGCTCTAATATATCCGACACCACCGGGTGACTAGGCCGTGCTACTCTACCTCCTGCTGTAAACCCAGTACAGGCACTTGAAAACACTCCTGCTCAGGATTCAAAATACTGTTGTGGACAGGCATCAACTGTAATCCCAAACGCTCAGTATCCTACGGGGAATACTGCATTTGACCCCAGCCAAAAGTAATATTAACCAGATAAAAATTCTAATTCTATACAGACAATGAACCACAACAAAATCCAAACTTGCAATATGTAACATTTAAATGTAAATAAAAGTAGCCGTGCGCACGGTGCAAACGACTGGACGTCTTGGAGCAGGTCGCGAAGTAGCCGTGCGCACGGTGCAAACGACTGGACGTCTTGGAGAAGGTCGTGAAGTAGCCGTACGCACGGTGCGACGACTGGTCGTCTTGGAGCAGGGTCGCGACGCAGCCGTGTGCACGGTGCAAATGACTTGACGTCTTGGAGAAGGTCGTGAAGTAGCCATACGCACGGTGCGACGACTGGTCGTCTTGGAGCAGGTCGCGAAGTAGCCGTGCGCACGGTGCAAACGACTGGATGTCAGCAACGATATGTCGTCTGCCACCGGAGTATATATAGAAGGACTCAAATGCAACATGGTTATAATGAGACATGGCTTCACTCAACATCTTATTGATGAAGATACTCACCACTGCAATACTCTCTACATTTTTGATCGATTGCGGTGTAATCAATGACTGGAATCAACCAAGAAAAGAGTACATCAAGAATATCTTCTATACTTACCAGAGCATGGTTAGTTCCATATCATTTTTTATCCTGATTACTTTTGTACTTGTTACAAAAGTATAATCATCAAGCAAATACTACCAAACTCTTTAAGCTGCATCCCATCAAGCCTGGAAACTCATAACTGGAGTCTGCTCCAAAGGGAAGAGGGAGCACTGTGAGGATCAGACGCAATGCTAGCTATGGGCAACAGATGACATTTCTCCATCAACACTGACTACTACTGAATATATTGTAACTGATAGGATAATGCGCTCCAAAACAACCAACCTTTCGGTTCTCTAGCAACAAAATGATTAATGATAAAATAACATAATTTCTGATATACTGTCAGTAATCTAATTTTATTTTTATTTTCAGAGTTCTGGCAGCAAATGTCTACAAACCAACGCGTGCGCTACATCCAAATTCAAATTTTTTGTTGGCAGAACACAGATAGAATCCCTTTTACAAGTCTCACAGGTATGTTGTGTGTCATTACCAGTTGTGCTTTCACCTAGTGAAGAGCAGCTAGAACCAACCAGGTGTTCATCTTACTCACACATTGTAGAATACATTTTCTTATATTTGTACGCTTGGTTTTCAGAAGAAAGACGCAGCTATCGTTGTTGATGAAATTATGAAACAACTCTACAGATTTTTCTACTGTCATCAAAGAGGTCTCCAGTACAAACAGCAAGACTTCAAGAATATGATGTCGCTTTTATATGTCGAGACTCAGTTCCGACCAGATTGTGTAAGTCTATCTCAGTGTCATTTGTTTGTCTTTTAATTATTTTTTTACATGTCTTTTGTGTATTTTTGACTGATTTCTACATCACAATATAGAAGTCATTGAAACCAAATGATTTATATGTGGTTTTCATTTATTTTTTACAGATGCCACAAAACATCAGTATCCATCATCTTAGAAAGAACATAGCAGATTACTTCTTAAAACTCTCAGAACTTTTAGTGGAAGAGGTAAGTTTTCTACATGTAATGTGAATTATCTGACATAACTTCCACACTATCATAGTACATCTACTCGTAGAGGGCAATATATTCCCCTTGGAGTGCCTCCAGAATGGTCATGAATGCACTCTGCGGTGATGTATCTTTGTGATTTTTCCTTGCATCCCATAGCGGTGAGCAGTATAATCCCCAATGTTCTGGTACCGTAGTACATCACTGTGAGGTCCATCCAGTGGAGTTGAACCCCCCCCCCCCTTAATATGGCCAAGTAGGGTTATATGTTTATTATAGAACTAGGTGAAGCCCTGAAGGTGTCTATCAGAGTGAGCACATTTCCCCAGCAGTCCAGTATACAGAAGGATCACACACATCACAGTTGTTATCTTACTTTTGAATTATAACTCACCTGATTCTTCTTCTATTTTCTAGAATTACACAGCGTGCGCCTGTGGGATCATTTACAGCAAGATAACGAGAATCATTTTATCGACTCATCAATTCTGCTCCCGTCACTTCCCTGGCTGAACAGACCGTGGGATTTGCCTCTTTTTTATGCAGATGAATGTGAAAATGACCAACGTGATTCAGTAAAAATACTCAATTATTATTTCTGTTCATTGTGTCATGGAGGATCAGGAAAAATGGAAAAAAATTCTGATTAAATAAACTTTATTTTATTGTAAACTTGCATGTATCATTTATTTATTATATCAGATTAGCAGAATATTTTAAGAGTTATTTTGTTTTCTAGTAAATGACAAAGGTGTATAATGTGCGGTATAGATGAATAAAGTACTAGGGAGAGTACTTTATGCTTTTGCAGTGTAAATATGCTTCGGGTTAATGTACATGGCTAACAGCATACTCTGCTGCTTCTCTTATAACATGAATCTAAGAATGCTGAGATCATTGTTGTGTAATTCATATGTAAGGTACACAAGTCATACTCCAATGTGAAGGGGTCTCTAATAATAAGATGGTTGTAAACCATTGGAGCCCGGTGGGACCGGAGTCTGAACGCAGTGGATCGTCAGGAAACATCGGGGCCTGAGTGGCACCGGAAGCCTCAGACTTGCTTACCCGTTCCCGGTCCCAGCCGTCCGCCCGGGATCCTCGCTGCCCGGTCCACTTATGGTGTTGCGCATTCGCCTTTTATCAAGTGCCCCTGGGAATACCGACCGAACTAATCTGCGGAACGCTTCAGCCTCTGAAGTGGAAAGATGCTGCAACAGGTGCCTCTCCTTCTCTGTGTCTGTACTATCTCCACTCAGCTGGCAGCACCTGAGAGGAAAAGAAAATGTAGATATAAAACAGCGCAGACTAGAAGCCAAAACAGCTGCCTATGGGGCACATTTATCATTCATCGGCAGAAATGAGAAATAGTTATCAATCCTTATCGCATGGATAAGGATTGATCTATTTCTCAAATTTATTAAAAAGGAACACAGAAACAGCAGTTACGAAAAACTGCTGTTTCTGTGATAAAAAAAATCACACTTACCTCCCTCTTCGGGACGCGCTGTCTCTAGGATCTCCTCCATGTCATCTTCGTTCATCTTCTTCTTTCCATTGTGCATGTGCAGTTCCACAAAGATCCCGGTCTGTCTGCAATTCTGCGAGCGGTGAGTGACAGGGAGGGATCATGTGATCCCTCCACACATGCACTGTCCAGCTCTGCTCTTCGGAGCAGAGCTGACAGCATTTGGTTTTTTCATTTCTGATAATGTACGCCAGGTTCAGCTGGTACATTATCAAGACAAGTTTCCGAAAAAATTATTTTTTCGGAACTTGTTAGATTGCAGCTGGGAGCAGTCACCATACTGTTGAATGGTGACTGCTCCCAAAAACGAAGAGGAGTGCAAAGCAGCAGATATCCATGATGTCTGCTGCGATGCACCCTTAATAAATTTGCGGAGGACACGGAGGCACCTTAATTACCCGGTAAAAGCACTATCGTGCTTTCTTAAATATGCCCCTATGTCTTGCTACTCCTATCCAATACGAAGTAAAGGATAATTAGACAAAAATAAACAATTGCAACACAATAGCGGCGCTGAAGTTTCAAACAAATACCATCAAACAAACCGTGGGAGAATTTCACTATATAGATAAAGATGGTCATAAATGCATAATGATCTTAATAATAATAATCCACAGGTATTCTGATCTCCTACTCCCCTCTTAACGTGACTGCATTTATCCTGACACCAAAAACAACACTGCAGTGCCCTTGATGACGTCAAGTGGGCAAAATATATAGAGATTGTCTAGTCAAACACAGCGGCCCTGCAGAAAGAACGACTGTTTAGCCTTAACCAACAGACAGCTGGTGGCATCTGGGAGGAAAATAATCCTGCAGACTTCATCACTGAGAAAGCTTCCCATCCCATTGCAACAAGCTGCTCCCATCTAATCTCTGACTAGTACAGTGCTCTAATATATCCGACACCACCGGGTGACTAGGCCGTGCTACTCTACCTCCTGCTGTAAACCCAGTACAGGCACTTGAAAACACTCCTGCTCAGGATTCAAAATACTGTTGTGGACAGGCATCAACTGTAATCCCAAACGCTCAGTATCCTACGGGGAATACTGCATTTGACCCCAGCCAAAAGTAATATTAACCAGATAAAAATTCTAATTCTATACAGACAATGAACCACAACAAAATCCAAACTTGCAATATGTAACATTTAAATGTAAATAAAAAGTCTAACAGGGAAGTGTAATGTGATATTAATACCTCTATGAGCAGCTCTGAGAACACGTTATTAGAGCCCAGTGTGAACTTGTGCTGTATACACGTCCGTCCTTATGAAATGCTGCTGTGTTTCTCACTTGAGCTGGTTTCATTTCCTTTAACAAACATACAAAAACAGCTTCCTGTATTTTCAGATAGGAGACATAAACGAACACACAGATTCCAGGCTAACCGGCTAAGTCACATCACAACTAGCTAGAAAGAGATGTCACTGACACACATTACTCTAGCAGTAGCTGACAGGCTCAGACACACAGGGAGGATGTCTGCTCACCTCCCTGACCAAAGAGAAATGAACAGAGCATGCACCAACTCCTGCCACACCCTCATGCAGCTATTGGCTACCTTGTCTTTCCCCACACATGATTGGACAGCGGCTCATGTGAAGGAACTGATGCATTTCTGGGTGGAGACTGCACTACTCCCTATAAAAGAACAGGCAGAACAGACAGTCGCGGCTTCTGCTGCTTCGTGCAACGTCCTCCTGGAGAATGTGAAGATACTGCACCTGGTGACTCGTGAATGAGGAAACATCTATTCAACGACTTTGGGGCTGCCCTGCACAGACAACACTGCTGGATGCCTGAGAAACTGTACTCCAAGACAGCGGCTTGTCAGGAATTGCCTCAGTCTGTCCTCCTTCTAGACCTCCTCTCTACAGACTATGCTACCCCTTCTGTGTCCCTCTGTCTAATGGAGCTGGATCGCCGCAGAGGGCGGAGCTTATAGAATCCAAAACTCGCCACATCTGAGATCCGACGACGTAACAATGATGTTTTGCCTCGTTTTCAATTCCAAAAATGCGTGAAAGTACCCGGCCGGCTCGGCTCAGTACTTGGATCTGCTAAGTTCGGGTATGTTCGGTTCTGCCTGAAGAGTACCAGCCTGCTAAGACTACTCCACAATAGAAGTCTCCTATATATGTTTCTGTCTTTCAATAAAGCTTTGGGCCTCCCTTTCCCACTCCCTTACCCTCCCCCACTTCCCCGATCACACCGCTTGATCTTTGTTGAAAATCTTATTGTGTTTAAGTTATTGTGAATATTACAGAATGGTGCTGTAAACGTACACAATTGATTGGCTATGCTGCCTATGCCAACATTCTGCAGGGAGCGCTATACAGAGAGCATTATTTGACATAAAGTCCAATATGTGAACCAAACAGTTTCTATATTACAAAGTGTAATGTGTAATAATGGCTCTGACATAATGAGTAGAAATGCAAACTACTAAATCACAGCTATTCCTGTAATAAAGTGACAGATAGGGCTCCCTGTCTCTGCTATAAAGAAACGGTAACATGTATGTGATACAATTATACTGAGTCGTGTAGGCAGCTAATATAACAGGTAATGTGTAACTGGAACTTAGCCACAAACCGCAGGAGCTGTGACCAGTATGAATAATGTGACATTTCACCAGGGATTTCCAGCTATTTTTGATGTCCTCAACCTATACTTGTATATAGGATGTAAATATGACAAACAACTGCAAACTACAACAATTTAAACAGATGAAGTAATATTACAAAGGTAAAAAGACAGCAGCTAAATCTATACAGGTAACGGACGACAAAAATAAATTTCCAATGTAATAAAATGTAACAACAACACATAACATATCAAGGTGTAACAGGGAAGTGATAACATTACCAGACCTATGACTACTCTGTGAGAACATGTTATTAGTTCTCAGCATGAACTTGTGCAGTTGGTATTTAACTCTTGAAGAAAATCCTCCAGAGAGGAGGAAGCAGCTCATTGCTAAAGAGTAAAACACTTAGACCATTGTCATTAACATAGTAAATGTGTCATAAAGATGCTCATCATAAATGTCTCAAGACACGTTTGTTTATTATACTGTTAGACTGAATTTAAAACAGCTGATTATGTGATCTGAGTTGGGTTACTTTCTCTTCGTTATTTTCTAACAAACATACAAAAAAAACCCACATTTTCCTGTGTTTTCAAATAAGAGACAAAAAAAACCACAGATTCTTAATCATAGTGACAACCATAATATAATTACCTCCAGGATAACCGGCTAAGCCAGAACACAACTGTTCAGAAAGCGCTTTCACTCACACACAAACTAGAAAAAAAATCATTAACCCTAATAGACAAGTTACCGAAGCCGAAAGGGTATAAGATTTCCAAATAACCCAGTAATACATATGTAACCAGTAAAAGTAATGGGGTAAAGGCTGGTCCGTGGGTGACCCCATCACCGTTACCTTACTCCTTGTGTGATTAGAAGTGACTCAGAATCAAAGATGTGCAATTGGTTGTGTCTGTCCCCTGCACATTATTACGTTACATCGTTGTCGTACATCCCAGAGAGAAGCCTTGTACTTTCCTTACTGTTGTACATTGTGTAAGGGCGCATAATTACTTTTCCACTTTAACAGCAAGGAGAAGAGCGTCGCGGTCGGCAGTGACGTTATGAAGAGGGGCCGGATTCTTCATTGGTCGCGATCCCTGGCAGTCGGCGGTCACAGCATTCGTCTTGGAGGAGGTCGCAAAGTAGTCGTACGGGTCGTCTTGGAGCAGGTCTCGAAGAAGCCGTACGCTCGGTGTGTAGACTGGTCGTCTTGGAGCATGTCGCAAAGTAGCCGTACGCTCGGTGCGACTACTGGTCGTCTTGGAGCAGGTCGCAAAGTAGTTGTACGCTCGGTGCGACGACTAGTCGTCTTGGAGCAGGTCGCGAAGTAGTCGTACACTCGGTGCAACAACTGGTCGCCGCACGGTACGACGACTGGTCGTCTTGGAGCAGGTCGCAGAGTAGTCGCACGCTCGGTGCGACGTCTAGTCGTCTTGGAGCAGGTCGCAAAAGTAGTTGTACGCTCGGTGCGACGACCGGTGGTCGCACGGTGCAACGACTGCTCGTCTTGGAGCAGGTCGCGAAGTAGTCGTACGCTCTGTGCGACGACTGGTCGTCTTGGAGCAGGTTGCGATTTAGTCATACGCTCGGTGTGACGACCGATCGTCGCACGGTGCAACGACTGCTTGTCTTGGAGCAGGTCGCGAAGTCGTCGTACGCTCGTTGCGACGACTGGTCGTTTTGGAGAAGGTCGCAAAGTAGTCATACGCTCGGTGCAACGACTGCTCGTCTTGGAGCAGGTCGCGAAGTAGTCGTACACTCGGTGCGACTACTGGTCGTCTTGGAGCATGTCGCGAAGTAGTCATAAGCTCGGTGCGACTACTGGTCGTCACACGTTGCGACGACTGGTCGCATTTTAGCAGGTCGCGAAGTAGTCGTACACTCGGTGCGACGACTGGTCGTCTTGGAGAAGGTCGTGAAGTAGCCATAGGCACGGTGCGATGACTGGTCGTCTTGGAGCAGGTCGCGAAGTAGCCGTGCGCACGGTGCAATCGACTGGACGTCTTGGAGCAGGTCGCGAAGTAGCCGTGCGCACGGTGCAAATGACTGGACATCTTGGAGAAGGTCGTGAAGTAGCCGTACGCACGGTGCAAACGACTGGACGTCTTGGAGAAGGTCGTGAAGTAGCCGTGCGCACGGTGCAAACGACTGGACGTCTTGGAGAAGGTAGTGAAGTAGCCGTGCGCACGGTGCAAACGACTGGACGTCTTGGAGCAGGTCGCGAAGTAGCCGTGCGCACGGTGGGATGACTGGTCGTCTTGGAGCAGGTCGCGAAGTAGCCGTGCGCACGGTGCAAACGACTGGACGTCTTGGAGAAGGTTGCGAAGTAGCCGTGCGCACGGTGCAAACGACTGGACGTCTTGGAGCAGGTCGCAAAGTAGTCGCACGCTCGGTGCGACGACTAGTCGTCTTGGAGCAGGTCGCAAAGTAGTCGCACGCTCGGTGCAACGACTAGTCGTCTTGGAGCAGGTCGCAAAAGTAGTTGTACGCTCGGTGCGACGACCGGTGGTCGCACGGTGCAACGACTGCTCGTCTTGGAGCAGGTCGCGAAGTAGTCGTACGCTCTGTGCGACGACTGGTCGTCTTGGAGCAGGTTGCGATTTAGTCATACGCTCGGTGTGACGACCGATCGTCGCACGGTGCAACGACTGCTTGTCTTGGAGCAGGTCGCAAAGTCGTCGTACGCTCGTTGCGACGACTGGTCGTTTTGGAGCTGGTCGCAAAGTAGTCATACGCTCGGTGCAACGACTGCTCGTCTTGGAGCAGGTCGCAAAGTAGTCGTAGGCTCTGTGCGACGACTGGTCGTCTTGGAGCAGGTCGCGAATTAGTCATATACGCTTGGTGCGACGACCGGTCGTCGCACGGTGCAACAACTGCTTGTCTTGGAGCAGGTCGCGAAGTCGTCGTACGCTCGTTGTGACGACTGGTCGTTTTGGAGCAGGTCGCGAAGTATTCGCATTTCGCAAGCTTTACGGTGTACGGTCGGCAGTGACGTTATGAAGAGGGGCCGTATTCTTCATTGGTCGCGATCCCTGGCAGTCTGCGGTCACAGCACTCGTCTTCGAGAAGTTCGTTAAGTAGTCGTACACTCGGTGCGACGACTGGTCATCTTGGAGCAGGTCGCGAAGTAGTCGTACGCTCGGTGCGACGACTGGTCGTATTGGAGCATGTCGCGAAGTAGTCATAAGCTCGGTGCGACTACTGGTCGTCACACGTTGCGACGACTGGTCGCATTGGAGCAGGTCGCGAAGTAGTCGTACGATCAGTGCGACGACTGGTCGTCTTGGAGAAGGTCGTGAAGTAGCCATACGCACGGTGCGATGACTGGTTGTCTTGGAGCAGGTCGCGAAGTAGCCGTGCGCACGGTGCAAACGACTGGACGTCTTGGAGCAGGTCGCGAAGTAGCCGTGCGCACGGTGCAAAGGACTGGACGTCTTGGAGAAGGTCGTGAAGTAGCCGTACGCACGGTGCAAACGACTGGACGTCTTGGAGAAGGTCGTGAAGTAGCCGTACGCACGGTGCAAACGACTGGACGTCTTGGAGCAGGTCGCCAAGTAGCCGTGCGCACGGTGCAAACGACTGGACGTCTTGGAGAAGGTCGTGAAGTAGCCGTACACTCGGTGCGACGACTGGTCATCTTGGAGCAGGTCGCGAAGTAGTCGTACGCTCGGTGTGACGACTGCTCGTCTTGGAGCATGTCGCGAAGTAGTCATAAGCTCGGTGCGACTACTGGTCGTCACACGTTGCGACGACTGGACGCATTGGAGCAGGTCGCAAAGTAGTCGTACGCTCGGTGCGACGACTGGTCGTCTTGGAGAAGGTCGTGAAGTAGCCATACGCACGGTGCAAACGACTGGACGTCTTGGAGAAGGTCGTGAAGTAGCCGTACGCACGGTGCAAATGACTGGACGTCTTGGAGAAGGTCGTGAAGTAGCCGTACGCACGGTGCGACGACTGGTCGTCTTGGAGCAGGTCGCTAAGTAGCCGTGCGCACGGTGCAAACGACTGGACGTCTTGGAGAAGGTCGTGAAGTAGCCGTGCGCACGGTGCAAACGACTGGACGTCTTGGAGCAGGTCGCGAAGTAGCCGGGCGCACGGTGCAAACGACTGGACGTCTTGGAGAAGGTCGTGAAGTAGCCGTGCGCACGGTGCAAACGACTGGACGTCTTGGAGCAGGTCGCGAAGTAGCCGTGCGCACAGTGTGATGACTGGTCGTCTTGGAGCAGGTCGCGAAGTAGCCGTGCGCATGGTGCAAACGACTGGACGTCTTGGAGCAGGTCGCGAAGTAGCCGTGCGCACGGTGCAAACGACTGGACGTCTTACAGAAGGTCGTGAAGTAGCCGTACGCACGGTGCAAACGACTGGACGTCTTGGAGAAGGTCGTGAAGTAGCCGTACGCACGGTGCGACGACTGGTCGTCTTGGAGCAGGTCGCGAAGTAGCCGTGCGCACGGTGCAAACGACTGGACGTCTTGGAGAAGGTCGTGAAGTAGCCGTGCGCACGGTGCAAACGACTGGACGTCTTGGAGCAGGTCGCAAAGTAGTCGCACGCTCGGTGCGACGACTTGTCGTCTTGGAGCAGGTCGCAAAGTAGTCGCACGCTCGGTGCGATGACTAGTCGTCTTGGAGCAGGTCGCAAAAGTAGTTGTACGCTCGGTGCGACGACCGGTGGTCGCACGGTGCAACGACTGCTCGTCTTGGAGCAGGTCGCGAAGTAGTCGTACGCTCTGTGCGACGACTGGTCGTCTTGGAGCAGGTCGCAAAGTAGTCATACGCTCGGTGCAACGACTGCTCGCCTTGGAGCAGGTCGCAAAGTAGTCATACGCTCGTTGCGACGACTGGTCGTTTTGGAGCAGGTCGCAAAGTAGTCATACGCTCGGTGCAACGACTGCTCGTCTTGGAGCAGGTCACAAAGTAGGCGTAGGCTCTGTGCGACGACTGGTCGTCTTGGAGCAGGTCGCAAATTAGTCATATACGCTTGGTGCGACGACCGATCGTCGCACGGTGCAACGACTGCTTGTCTTGGAGCAGGTCGCGAAGTAGTCGTTCGCTCTGTGCGACGACTGGTCGTCTTGGAGCAGGTTGCGATTTAGTCATACGCTCGGAGTGACGACCGATCGTCGCACGGTGCAACGACTGCTTGTCTTGGAGCAGGTCGCGAAGTAGCCGTGCGCACGGTGCAAACGACTGGACGTCTTGGAGCAGGTCGCGAAGTAGCCGTGCGCACGGTGCAAAGGACTGGACGTCTTGGAGAAGGTCGTGAAGTAGCCATACGCACGGTGCAAACGACTGGACGTCTTGGAGAAGGTCGTGAAGTAGCCGTGCGCACGGTGCAAACGACTGGACGTCTTGGAGCAGGTCGCGAAGTAGCCGTACGCACGGTGCGACGACTGGTCGTCTTGGAGCAGGTCGCGAAGTAGCCGTGCGCACGGTGCAAACGACTGGACGTCTTGGAGAAGGTCGTGAAGTAGCCGTACACTCGGTGCGACGACTGGTCATCTTGGAGCAGGTCGCGAAGTAGTCGTACGCTCGGTGTGACGACTGGTCGTCTTGGAGCATGTCGCGAAGTAGTCATAAGCTCGGTGCGACTTCTGGTCGTCACACGTTGCGACGACTGGTCGCATTGGAGCAGGTCGCGAAGTAGTCGTACGCTCGGTGCGACGACTGGTCGTCTTGGAGAAGGTCGTGAAGTAGCCATACGCTCAGTGTGACGACCGGTGGTCGCACGGTGCAACGACTGGTCGCATTGGAGCAGGTCGCGAAGTAGTCGTATGCTCTGTGCGACGACTGGTCGTCTTGGAGCAGGTTGCGATTTAGTCATACGCTCAGTGTGACGACCGGTGGTCGCACGGTGCAACGACTGCTCGTCTTGGAGCAGGTCGCGAAGTAGTCGTACGCTCTGTGCGACGACTGGTCGTCTTGGAGCAGGTTGCGATTTAGTCATACGCTCGGTGTGACGACCGATCGTCGCACGGTGCAACGACTGCTTGTCTTGGAGCAGGTCGCGAAGTCGTCGTACGCTCGTTGCGACGACTGGTCGTTTTGGAGCAGGTCGCAAAGTAGTCATACGCTCGGTGCAACGACTGCTCGTCTTGGAGCAGGTCGCAAAGTAGTCGTAGGCTCTGTGCGACGACTGGTCGTCTTGGAGCAGGTCGCGAATTAGTCATATACGCTTGGTGCGACGACCGATCGTCGCACGGTGCAACGACTGCTTGTCTTGGAGCAGGTCGCGAAGTCGTCGTACGCTCGTTGCGACGACTGGTCGTTTTGGAGCAGGTCGCGAAGTAGTCGCATTTCACAAGCTTCACGGTGTACGGTCGGCAGTGACGTTATGAAGAGGGGCCGTATTCTTCATTGGTCGCGATCCCTGGCAGTCTGCGGTCACAGCACTCGTCTTGGAGAAGTTCGTTAAGTAGTCGTACACTCGGTGCGACGACTGGTCATCTTGGAGCAGGTCGCGAAGTAGTCGTACGCTCGGATTCGACGACTGGTCGTCTTGGAGCATGTCGCGAAGTAGTCATAAGCTCGGTGCGACTACTGGTCGTCACACGTTGCGACGACTGGTCGCATTGGAGCAGGTCGCGGAGTAGTCGTACGCTCAGTGCGACGACTGGTCGTCTTGGAGCATGTCGCGAAGTAGTCATAAGCTCGGTGCGACTACTGGTCGTCACACGTTGCGACGACTGGTCGCATTGGAGCAGGTCGCGAAGTAGTCGTACGCTCAGTGCGACGACTGGACGTCTTAGAGAAAGTCGTGAAGTAGCCGTGCGCACGGTGCAAACGACTGGACGTCTTGGAGCAGGTTGCGAAGTAGTCGTGCGCACGGTGCAAACGACTGGACGTCTTGGAGAAGGTCGTGAAGAAGCCGTGCGCACAGTGCAAACGACTGGACGTCTTGGAGCAGGTCGCGAAGTAGCCGTGCGCACGGTGCGATGACTGGTCGTCTTCGAGCAGGTCGCGAAGTAGCCGTGCGCACGGTGCAAACGACTGGACGTCTTGGAGCAGGTCGCGAAGTAGCCGTGCGCACGGTGCAAACGACTGGACGTCTTGGAGAAGGTCGTGAAGTAGCCGTACGCACGGTGCAAACGACTGGACGTCTTGGAGAAGGTCGTGAAGTAGCCGTGCGCGCGGTGCAAACGATTGGACGTCTTGGAGCAGGTCGCAAAGTAGTCGCACGCTCGGTGCGACGACTAGTCGTCTTGGAGCAGGTCGCAAAAGTAGTTGTACGCTCGGTGCGACGACCGGTGGTCGCACGGTGCAACGACTGCTCGTCTTTGAGCTGGTCGCGAAGTAGTCGTACGCTCTGTGCGACGACTGGTCGTCTTGGAGCAGGTTGCGATTTAGTCATACGCTCGGTGTGACGACCGATCGTCGCACGGTGCAACGACTGCTTGTCTTGGAGCAGGTCGCGAAGTCGTCGTACGCTCATTGCGACGACTGGTCGTTTTGGACCAGGTCGCAAAGTAGTCATACGCTCGGTGCATCGACTGCTCGTCTTGGAGCAGGTCGCAAAGTAGTCGTAGGCTCTGTGCGACGACTGGTCGTCTTGGAGCAGGTCGCGAATTAGTCATATACGCTTGGTGCGACGACCGATCGTCGCACGGTGCAACGACTGCTTGTCTTGGAGCAGGTCGCGAAGTCGTCGTACGCTCGTTGCGACGACTGGTCGTTTTGGAGCAGGTCGCGAAGTAGTCGCATTTCACAAGCTTCACGGTGTACGGTCGGCAGTGACGTTATGAAGAGGGGCCGTATTCTTCATTGGTCGCGATCCCTGGCAGTCTGCGGTCACAGCACTCGTCTTGGAGAAGTTCGTTAAGTAGTCGTACACTCGGTGCGACGACTGGTCATCTTGGAGCAGGTCGCGAAGTAGTCGTACGCTCGGTGCGACGACTGGTCGTCTTGGAGCATGTCGCGAAGTAGTCATAAGCTCGGTGCGACTACTGGTCGTCACACGTTGCGACGACTGGTCGCATTGGAGCAGGTCGCGAAGTAGTCGTACGCTCAGTGCGACGACTGGACGTCTTGGAGAAGGTCGTGAAGTAGCCGTGCGCACAGTGCAAACGACTGGACGTCTTGGAGCAGGTCGCGAAGTAGCCGTACGCACGGTGCGACGACTGGTCGTCTTGGAGCAGGTCGCGAAGTAGCCGTGCGAACGGTGCAAACGACTGGACGTCTTGGAGCAGGTCGCGAAGTAGCCGTGCGCACGGTGCAAACGACTGGACGTCTTGGAGAAGGTCGTGAAGTAGCCGTACACTCGGTGCGACGACTGGTCATCTTGGAGCAGGTCGCGAAGTAGTCGTACGCTCGGTGTGACGACTGGTCGTCTTGGAGCATGTCGCGAAGTAGTCATAAGCTCGGTGCGACTACTGGTCGTCACACGTTGCGACGACTGGTCGCATTGGAGCAGGTCGCGAAGTAGTCGTACGCTCGGTGCGACGACTGGTCGTCTTGGAGAAGGTCGTGAAGTAGCCATACGCACGGTGCAAACGACTGGACGTCTTGGAGAAGGTCGTGAAGTAGCCGTACGCACGGTGCAAACGACTGGACATCTTGGAGAAGGTCGTGAAGTAGCCGTACGCACGGTGCGACGACTGGTCGTCTTGGAGCAGGTCGCTAAGTAGCCGTGCGCACGGTGCAAACGACTGGACGTCTTGGAGAAGGTCGTGAAGTAGCCGTGCGCACGGTGCAAACGACTGGACGTCTTGGAGCAGGTCGCGAAGTAGCCGTGCGCACGGTGCAAACGACTGGACGTCTTGGAGAAGGTCGTGAAGTAGCCGTGCGCACGGTGCAAACGACTGGACGTCTTGGAGAAGGTCGTGAAGTAGCCGTGCGCACGGTGCAAACGACTGGACGTCTTGGAGCAGGTCGCGAAGTAGCCGTGCGCACGGTGCGATGACTGGTCGTCTTGGAGCAGGTCGCGAAGTAGCCGTGCGCACGGTGCAAACGACTGGACGTCTTGGAGCAGGTCGCGAAGTAGCCGTGCGCACGGTGCAAACGACTGGACGTCTTGGAGAAGGTCGTGAAGTAGCCGTACACTCGGTGCGACGACTGGTCATCTTGGAGCAGGTCGCGAAGTAGTCGTACGCTCGGTGTGACGACTGGTCGTCTTGGAGCATGTCGCGAAGTAGTCATAAGCTCGGTGCGACTACTGGTCGTCACACGTTGCGACGACTGGTCGCATTGGAGCAGGTCGCGAAGTAGTCGTACGCTCGGTGCGACGACTGGTCGTCTTGGAGAAGGTCGTGAAGTAGCCATACGCACGGTGCAAACGACTGGACGTCTTGGAGAAGGTCGTAAAGTAGCCGTACGCACGGTGCAAACGACTGGACATCTTGGAGAAGGTCGTGAAGTAGCCGTACGCACGGTGCGACGACTGGTCGTCTTGGAGCAGGTCGCTAAGTAGCCGTGCGCACGGTGCAAACGACTGGACGTCTTAGAGAAGGTCGTGAAGTAGCCGTACGCACGGTGCAAACGACTGGACGTCTTGGAGAAGGTCGTGAAGTAGCCGTCCGCACGGTGCAAACGACTGGACGTCTTGGAGCAGGTCGCGAAGTAGCCGTGCGCACGGTGCAAACGGCTGGACATCTTGGAGAAGGTCGTGAAGTAGCCGTACGCACGGTGCAAACGACTGGACGTCTTGGAGAAGGTCGTGAAGTAGCCGTACGCACGGTGCGACGACTGGTCGTCTTGGAGCAGGTCGCGAAGTAGCCGTGCGCACGGTGCAAACGACTGGACGTCTTGGAGAAGGTCGTGAAGTAGCCGTGCGCACGGTGCAAACGACTGGACGTCTTGGAGCAGGTCGCGAAGTAGCCGTGCGCACGGTGCGATGACTGGTCGTCTTGGAGCAGGTCGCGAAGTTGCCGTGCGCACGGTGCAAACGACTGGACGTCTTGGAGAAGGTCGTGAAGTAGCCGTGCGCACGGTGCAAACGACTGGACGTCTTGGAGCAGGTCGCGAAGTAGCCGTGCGCACGGTGCAAACGACTGGACGTCTTGGAGCAGGTCGTGAAGTAGCCGTGCGCACGGTGCAAACGACTGGACGTCTTGGAGCAGGTCGCGAAGTAGCCGTGCGCACGGTTCAAACGACTGGACGTCTTGGAGCAGGTCGCGAAGTAGCCGTGCGCACGGTGCAAACGACTGGACGCCTTGGAGAAGGTCGTGAAGTAGCCGTACGCACGGTGCAAACGACTAGACGTCTCGGAGAAGGTCGTGAAGTAGCCGTACGCACGGTGCAAACGACTGGACGTCTTGGAGAAGGTCGTGAAGTAGCCGTGCGCACGGTGCAAGCGACTGGACGTCTTGGAGCAGGTCGCGAAGTAGCCGTGAGCACGGTGCGATGACTGGTCGTCTTGGAGCAGGTCGCGAAGTAGCCGTGCGCACGGTGCAAACGGCTGGACATCTTGGAGAAGGTCGTGAAGTAGCCGTACGCACGGTGCAAACGACTGGACGTCTTGGAGAAGGTCGTGAAGTAGCCGTACGCACGGTGCGACGACTGGTCGTCTTGGAGCAGGTCGCGAAGTAGCCGTGCGCACGGTGCAAACGACTGGACGTCTTGGAGAAGGTCGTGAAGTAGCCGTGCGCACGGTGCAAACGACTGGACGTCTTGGAGCAGGTCGCGAAGTAGCCGTGCGCACGGTGCGATGACTGGTCGTCTTGGAGCAGGTCGCGAAGTAGCCGTGCGCACGGTGCAAACGACTGGACGTCTTGGAGAAGGTCGCGAAGTAGCCGTGCGCACGGTGCAAACGACTAGACGTCTTGGAGCAGGTCGCGAAGTAGCCGTGCGCACGGTGCAAACGACTGGACGTCTTGGAGCAGGTCGCGAAGTAGCCGTGCGCACGGTGCAAACGACTGGACGTCTTGGAGAAGGTCGCGAAGTAGCCGTGCGCACGGTGCAAACGACTGGACGTCTTGGAGCAGGTCGCGAAGTAGCCGTGCGCACGGTGCAAACGACTGGACGTCTTGGAGCAGGTCGCGAAGTAGCCGTGCGCACGGTGCAAACGACTGGACGTCTTGGAGCAGGTCGCGAAGTAGCCGTGCGCACGGTGCAAACGACTGGACGTCTTGGAGCAGGTCGCGAAGTAGCCGTGCGCACGGTGCAAACGACTGGACGTCTTGGAAAAGGTCGTGAAGTAGCCGTACGCACGGTGCGACGACTGGTCGTCTTGGGGCAGGTCGCGAAGTAGCCGTGCGCACGGTGCAAACGACTGGACGTCTTGGAGAAGGTCGTGAAGTAGCCGTACGCACGGTGCGACGACTGGTCGTCTTGGAGCAGGTCGCGAAGTAGCCGTGCGCACGGTGCAAACGACTGGACGTCTTGGAGCAGGTCGCGAAGTAGCCGTGCGCACGGTGCAAACGACTGGACGCCTTGGAGAAGGTCGTGAAGTAGCCGTACGCACGGTGCAAACGACTGGACGTCTCGGAGAAGGTCGTGAAGTAGCCGTACGCACGGTGCAAACGACTGGACGTCTTGGAGAAGGTCGTGAAGTAGCCGTGCGCACGGTGCAAGCGACTGGACGTCTTGGAGCAGGTCGTGAAGTAGCCGTGAGCACGGTGCGATGACTGGTCGTCTTGGAGCAGGTCGCGAAGTAGCCGTGCGCACGGTGCAAAGGGCTGGACATCTTGGAGAAGGTCGTGAAGTAGCCGTACGCACGGTGCAAACGACTGGACGTCTTGGAGAAGGTCGTGAAGTAGCCGTACGCACGGTGCGACGACTGGTCGTCTTGGAGCAGGTCGCGAAGTAGCCGTGCGCACGGTGCAAACGACTGGACGTCTTGGAGAAGGTCGTGAAGTAGCCGTGCGCACGGTGCAAACGACTGGACGTCTTGGAGCAGGTCGCGAAGTAGCCGTGCGCACGGTGCGATGACTGGTCGTCTTGGAGCAGGTCGCGAAGTAGCCGTGCGCACGGTGCAAACGACTGGACGTCTTGGAGAAGGTCGCGAAGTAGCCATGCGCACGGTGCAAACGACTGGACGTCTTGGAGCAGGTCGCGAAGTAGCCGTGCGCACGGTGCAAACGACTGGACGTCTTGGAGCAGGTCGCGAAGTAGCCGTGCGCACGGTGCAAACGACTGGACGTCTTGGAGCAGGTCGCGAAGTAGCCGTGCGCACGGTGCAAACGACTGGACGTCTTGGAGCAGGTCGCGAAGTAGCCGTGCGCACGGTGCAAACGACTGGACGTCTTGGAGAAGGTCGTGAAGTAGCCGTGCGCACGGTGCAAACGACTGGACGTCTTGGAGCAGGTCGCGAAGTAGCCGTGCGCACGGTGCAAACGACTGGACGCCTTGGAGAAGGTCGTGAAGTAGCCGTGCGCACGGTGCAAACGACTGGACGTCTTGGAGAAGGTCGCGAAGTAGCCATGCGCACGGTGCAAACGACTGGACGTCTTGGAGCAGGTCGCGAAGTAGCCGTGCGCACGGTGCAAACGACTGGACGTCTTGGAGCAGGTCGCGAAGTAGCCGTGCGCACGGTGCAAACGACTGGACGTCTTGGAGCAGGTCGCGAAGTAGCCGTGCGCACGGTGCAAACGACTGGACGTCTTGGAGCAGGTCGCGAAGTAGCCGTGCGCACGGTGCAAACGACTGGACGCCTTGGAGAAGGTCGTGAAGTAGCCGTACGCACGGTGCAAACGACTGGACGTCTTGGAGAAGGTCGTGAAGTAGCCGTACGCACGGTGCGACGACTGGTCGTCTTGGGGCAGGTCGCGAAGTAGCCGTGCGCACGGTGCAAACGACTGGACGTCTTGGAGAAGGTCGTGAAGTAGCCGTACGCACGGTGCGACGACTGGTCGTCTTGGAGCAGGTCGCGAAGTAGCCGTGCGCACGGTGCAAACGACTGGACGTCTTGGAGCAGGTCGCGAAGTAGCCGTGCGCACGGTGCAAACGACTGGACGTCTTGGAGAAGGTCGTGAAGTAGCCGTACGCACGGTGCGACGACTGGTAGTCTTGGAGCAGGTCGCGAAGTAGCCGTGCGCACGGTGCAAACGACTGGTCGTCTTGGAGCAGGTCGCGAAGTAGCCGTGCGCACGGTGCAAACGACTGGACGTCTTGGAGCAGGTCGCGAAGTAGCCGTGCGCACGGTGCAAACGACTGGACGTCTTGGAGAAGGTCGTGAAGTAGCCGTGCGCACGGTGCAAACGACTGGACGTCTTGGAGCAGGTCGCGAAGTAGCCGTACGCACGGTGCGACGAATGGTCGTCTTGGAGCAGGTCGCGAAGTAGCTGTGCGCACGGTGCGAACGACTGGACGTCTTGGAGCAGGTCGCGAAGTAGCCGTGCACACGGTGCAAACAACTAGACGTCCTGGAGAAGGTCGTGAAGTAGCCGTACACTCGGTGCGACGACTGGTCATCTTGGAGCAGGTCGCGAAGTAGTCGTACGCTCGGTGCGACGACTGGTCGTCTTGGAGCATGTGGCGAAGTAGTCATAAGCTCGGTGCGACTACTGGTCGTCACACGTTGCGACGACTGGTCGCATTGGAGCAGGTCGCGAAGTAGTCGTACGCTCGGTGCGACGACTGGTCGTCTTGGAGAAGGTCGTGAAGTAGCCATACGCACGGTGCGATGACTGGTCGTCTTGGAGCAGGTCGCGAAGTAGCCGTGCGCACGGTGCAAACGACTGGACGTCTTAGAGCAAGTCGCGAAGTAGCCGTGCGCACGGTGCAAACGACTGGACGTCTTGGAGAAGGTCGTGAAGTAGCCGTACGCACGCTGCAAACGACTGGACGTCTTGGAGAAGGTCGTGAAGTAGCCGTACGCACGGTGCAACGACTGGTCGTCTTGAAGCAGGTCGCTAAGTAGCCGTGCGCACGGTGCAAACGACTGGACGTCTTGGAGAAGGTCGTGAAGTAGCCGTACGCACGGTGCAAACGACTGGACATCTTGGAGAAGGTCGTGAAGTAGCCGTACGCACGGTGCGACGACTGGTCGTCTTGGAGCAGGTCGCTAAGTAGCCGTGCGCACGGTGCAAACGACTGGACGTCTTGGAGAAGGTCGTGAAGTAGCCGTGCGCACGGTGCAAACGACTGGACGTCTTGGAGCAGGTCGCGAAGTAGCCGTGCGCACGGTGCAAACGACTGGACGTCTTGGAGAAGGTCGTGAAGTAGCCGTGCGCACGGTGCAAACGACTGGACGTCTTGGAGAAGGTCGTGAAGTAGCCGTGCGCACGGTGCAAACGACTGGACGTCTTGGAGCAGGTCGCGAAGTAGCCGTGCGCACGGTGCAAACGGCTGGACATCTTGGAGAAGGTCGTGAAGTAGCCGTACGCACGGTGCAAACGACTGGACGTCTTGGAGAAGGTCGTGAAGTAGCCGTACGCACGGTGCGACGACTGGTCGTCTTGGAGCAGGTCGCGAAGTAGCCGTGCGCACGGTGCAAACGACTGGACGTCTTGGAGAAGGTCGTGAAGTAGCCGTGCGCACGGTGCAAACGACTGGACGTCTTGGAGCAGGTCGCGAAGTAGCCGTGCGCACGGTGCGATGACTGGTCGTCTTGGAGCAGGTCGCGAAGTTGCCGTGCGCACGGTGCAAACGACTGGACGTCTTGGAGAAGGTCGTGAAGTAGCCGTGCGCACGGTGCAAACGACTGGACGTCTTCTAGCAGGTCGCGAAGTAGCCGTGCGCACGGTGCAAACGACTGGACGTCTTGGAGCAGGTCGTGAAGTAGCCGTGCGCACGGTGCAAACGACTGGACGTCTTGGAGCAGGTCGCGAAGTAGCCGTGCGCACGGTTCAAACGACTGGACGTCTTGGAGCAGGTCGCGAAGTAGCCGTGCGCACGGTGCAAACGACTGGACGCCTCGGAGAAGGTCGTGAAGTAGCCGTACGCACGGTGCAAACGACTGGACGTCTCGGAGAAGGTCGTGAACTAGCCGTACGCACGGTGCAAACGACTGGACGTCTTGGAGAAGGTCGTGAAGTAGCCGTGCGCACGGTGCAAGCGACTGGACGTCTTGGAGCAGGTCGCGAAGTAGCCGTGAGCACGGTGCGATGACTGGTCGTCTTGGAGCAGGTCGCGAAGTAGCCGTGCGCACGGTGCAAACGGCTGGACATCTTGGAGAAGGTCGTGAAGTAGCCGTACGCACGGTGCAAACGACTGGACGTCTTGGAGAAGGTCGTGAAGTAGCCGTACGCACGGTGCGACAACTGGTCGTCTTGGAGCAGGTCGCGAAGTAGCCGTGCGCACGGTGCAAACGACTGGACGTCTTGGAGAAGGTCGTGAAGTAGCCGTGCGCACGGTGCAAACGACTGGACGTCTTGGAGCAGGTCGCGAAGTAGCCGTGCGCACGGTGCGATGACTGGTCGTCTTGGAGCAGGTCGCGAAGTAGCCGTGCGCACGGTGCAAACGACTGGACGTCTTGGAGAAGGTCGCGAAGTAGCCGTGCGCACGGTGCAAACGACTGGACGTCTTGGAGCAGGTCGCGAAGTAGCCGTGCGCACGGTGCAAACGACTGGACGTCTTGGAGAAGGTCGCGAAGTAGCCGTGCGCACGGTGCAAACGACTGGACGTCTTGGAGCAGGTCGCGAAGTAGCCGTGAGCACGGTGCGATGACTGGTCGTCTTGGAGCAGGTCGCGAAGTAGCCGTGCGCACGGTGCAAAGGGCTGGACATCTTGGAGAAGGTCGTGAAGTAGCCGTACGCACGGTGCAAACGACTGGACGTCTTGGAGAAGGTCGTGAAGTAGCCGTACGCACGGTGCGACGACTGGTCGTCTTGGAGCAGGTCGCGAAGTAGCCGTGCGCACGGTGCAAACGACTGGACGTCTTGGAGAAGGTCGTGAAGTAGCCGTGCGCACGGTGCAAACGACTGGACGTCTTGGAGCAGGTTGCGAAGTAGCCGTGCGCACGGTGCGATGACTGGTCGTCTTGGAGCAGGTCGCGAAGTAGCCGTGCGCACGGTGCAAACGACTGGACGTCTTGGAGAAGGTCGCGAAGTAGCCATGCGCACGGTGCAAACGACTGGACGTCTTGGAGCAGGTCGCGAAGTAGCCGTGCGCACGGTGCAAACGACTGGACGTCTTGGAGCAGGTCGCGAAGTAGCCGTGCGCACGGTGCAAACGACTGGACGTCTTGGAGCAGGTCGCGAAGTAGCCGTGCGCACGGTGCAAACGACTGGACGTCTTGGAGCAGGTCGCGAAGTAGCCGTGCGCACGGTGCAAACGACTGGACGCCTTGGAGAAGGTCGTGAAGTAGCCGTACGCACGGTGCAAACGACTGGACGTCTTGGAGAAGGTCGTGAAGTAGCCGTACGCACGGTGCGACGACTGGTCGTCTTGGGGCAGGTCGCGAAGTAGCCGTGCGCACGGTGCAAACGACTGGACGTCTTGGAGAAGGTCGTGAAGTAGCCGTACGCACGGTGCGACGACTGGTCGTCTTGGAGCAGGTCGCGAAGTAGCCGTGCGCACGGTGCAAACGACTGGACGTCTTGGAGCAGGTCGCGAAGTAGCCGTGCGCACGGTGCAAACGACTGGACGTCTTGGAGAAGGTCGTGAAGTAGCCGTACGCACGGTGCAAACGACTGGACGTCTTGGAGAAGGTCGTGAAGTAGCCGTGCGCACGGTGCAAACGACTGGACGTCTTGGAGCAGGTCGCGAAGTAGCCGTACGCACGGTGCGACGACTGGTATTCTTGGAGCAGGTCGCGAAGTAGCCGTGCGCACGGTGCAAACGACTGGTCGTCTTGGAGAAGGTCGCGAAGTAGCCGTGCGCACGGTGCAAACGACTGGACGTCTTGGAGCAGGTCGCGAAGTAGCCGTGCGCACGGTGCAAACGACTGGACGTCTTGGAGAAGGTCGTGAAGTAGCCGTGCGCACGGTGCAAACGACTGGACGTCTTGGAGCAGGTCGCGAAGTAGCCGTACGCACGGTGCGACGAATGGTCGTCTTGGAGCAGGTCGCGAAGTAGCTGTGCGCACGGTGCGAACGACTGGACGTCTTGGAGCAGGTCGCGAAGTAGCCGTGCACACGGTGCAAACAACTAGACGTCCTGGAGAAGGTCGTGAAGTAGCCGTACACTCGGTGCGACGACTGGTCATCTTGGAGCAGGTCGCGAAGTAGTCGTACGCTCGGTGCGACGACTGGTCGTCTTGGAGCATGTGGCGAAGTAGTCATAAGCTCGGTGCGACTACTGGTCGTCACACGTTGCGACGACTGGTCGCATTGGAGCAGGTCGCGAAGTAGTCGTACGCTCGGTGCGACGACTGGTCGTCTTGGAGAAGGTCGTGAAGTAGCCATACGCACGGTGCGATGACTGGTCGTCTTGGAGCAGGTCGCGAAGTAGCCGTGCGCACGGTGCAAACGACTGGACGTCTTAGAGCAAGTCGCGAAGTAGCCGTGCGCACGGTGCAAACGACTGGACGTCTTGGAGAAGGTCGTGAAGTAGCCGTACGCACGCTGCAAACGACTGGACGTCTTGGAGAAGGTCGTGAAGTAGCCGTACGCACGGTGCAACGACTGGTCGTCTTGGAGCAGGTCGCTAAGTAGCCGTGCGCACGGTGCAAACGACTGGACGTCTTGGAGAAGGTCGTGAAGTAGCCGTGCGCACGATGCAAACGACTGGACGTCTTGGAGCAGGTCGCGAAGTAGCCGTGCGCACGGTGCAAACGACTGGACGTCTTGGAGAAGGTCGTGAAGTAGCCGTGCGCACGGTGCAAACGACTAGACGTCTTGGAGCAGGTCGCGAAGTAGCCGTGCGCACGGTGCGATGACTGGTCATCTTGGAGCAGGTCGCGAAGTAGCCGTGCGCACGGTGCAAACGACTGGACGTCTTGGAGAAGGTCGTGAAGTAGCCGTACGCACGGTGCGACGACTGGTCGTCTTGGAGCAGGTCGCGAAGTAGCCGTGTGCACGGTGCAAACGACTGGACGTCTTGGAGTAGGTCGTGAAGTACCCGTACGCACGGTGCGACGACTGGTCGTCTTGGAGCAGGTCGCGAAGTAGCTGTGCGCACGATGCAAACGACTGGACGTCAGCAACGATATGTCATCTGCCACCGGAGTATATATAGAAGGACTCAAATGCAACATGGTTATAATGAGACATGGCTTCACTCAACATCTTATTGATGAAGATGCTCACCACTGCAATACTCTCTACATTGATCGATTGCGGTGTAACCAATGACTGGAAACTGCCAAGAAAAGAGTACATCAACAGTATCTTCTATACTTACCAGAGCATGGTTAGTTCCATATCATTTTTTATCCTGATTACTTTTGTCCTTGTTACAAAAGTATAATCATCAAGCAAATACTACCAAACTCTTTAAGCTGCATCCCATCAAGCCTGGAAACTCATAACTGGAGTCTGCTCCAAAGGGAAGAGGGAGCACTGTGAGGATCAGACGCAATGCTAGCTATGGGCAACAGATGACATTTCTCCATCAACACTGGTCGTTTTAGAGCAGGTCGCGAAGTAGTCATACGCTCGGTGCGACGACTGGTCGTCTTGGAGCAGGTCGCGAAGTAGTCGCATTTCGCAAGCTTTACGGTGTACGGTCGGCAGTGACGTTATGAAGAGGGGCCGTATTCTTCATTGGTCGCGATCCCTGGCAGTCTGCGGTCACAGCACTCGTCTTGGAGAAGGTCGTTAAGTAGTCGTACACTCGGTGCGACGACTGGTCATCTTGGAGCAGGTCGCGAAGTAGTCGTACGCTCGGTGCGACGACTGGTCGTTTTGGAGCAGGTTGCGAAGTAGTCATACGCTCGGTGCAACAACTGCTCGTCTTGTAGAAGGTCGCGAAGTAGCCGTGCGCACGGTGCAAACGACTGGACGTCTTGGAGAAGGTCGTGAAGTAGCCGTACGCACGGTGCGACGACTGGTCGTCTTGGAGCAGGTCGCGAAGTAGCCGTGTGCACGGTGCAAACGACTGGACGTCTTGGAGAAGGTCGTGAAGTAGCCGTACGCACGGTGCGACGACTGGTCGTCTTGGAGCAGGTCGCGAAGTAGCCGTGCGCACGATGCAAACGACTGGACGTCAGCAACGATATGTCGTCTGCCACCGGAGTATATATAGAAGGACTCAAATTCAACATGGTTATAATGAGACATGGCTTCACTCAACATCTTATTGATGAAGATGCTCACCACTGCAATACTCTCTACATTGATCGATTGCGGTGTAACCAATGACTGGAAACTGCCAAGAAAAGAGTACATCAACAGTATCTTCTATACTTACCAGAGCATGGTTAGTTCCATATCATTTTTTATCCTGATTACTTTTGTCCTTGTTACAAAAGTATAATCATCAAGCAAATACTACCAAACTCTTTAAGCTGCATCCCATCAAGCCTGGAAACTCATAACTGGAGTCTGCTCCAAAGGGAAGAGGGAGCACTGTGAGGATCAGACGCAATGCTAGCTATGGGCAACAGATGACATTTCTCCATCAACACTGGTCGTTTTGGAGCAGGTCGCGAAGTAGTCATACGCTCGGTGCGACGACTGGTCGTCTTGGAGCAGGTCGCGAAGTAGTCGCATTTCGCAAGCTTTACGGTGTACGGTCGGCAGTGACGTTATGAAGAGGGGCCGTATTCTTCATTGGTAGCGATCCCTGGCAGTCTGCGGTCACAGCACTCGTCTTGGAGAAGGTCGTGAAGTAGCCGTACGCACGGTGCGACGATTGGTCGTCTTGGAGCAGGTCGCGAAGTAGCTGTGTGCACGGTGCAAACGACTGGACGTCTTGGAGCAGGTCGCGAAGTAGCCGTGCGCACGGTGCAAACGACTGGACGTCTTAGAGAAGGTCGTGAAGTAGCCGTGTGCACGGTGCGACGACTGGTCGTCTTGGAGCAGGTCGCGAAGTAGCCGTGTGCACGGTGCAAACGACTGGACGTCTTGGAGAAGGTCGCGAAGTAGCCGTGCGCACGGTGCAAACGACTGGACGTCTTGGAGAAGGTCGTGAAGTAGCCGTACACACGGTGCGACGACTGGTCGTCTTGGAGCAGGTCGCGAAGTAGCCGTGCGCACGGTGCAAACGACTGGACGTCAGCAACGATATGTCGTCTGCCACCGGAGTATATATAGAAGGACTCAAATGCAACATGGTTATAATGAGACATGGCTTCACTCAACATCTTATTGATGAAGATGCTCACCACTGCAATTCTCTCTACATTGATCGATTGCGGTGTAACCAATGACTGGAAACTGCCAAGAAAAGAGTACATCAAGAATATCTTTTATACTTACCAGAGCATGGTTAGTTCCATATCATTTTTTATCCTGATTACTTTTGTCCTTGTTACAAAAGTATAATCAT
This sequence comes from Mixophyes fleayi, assembly GCF_038048845.1. Taxonomy (NCBI): domain Eukaryota; kingdom Metazoa; phylum Chordata; class Amphibia; order Anura; family Limnodynastidae; genus Mixophyes; species Mixophyes fleayi. Next base: position 362,937,906 of record NC_134403.1, on the reverse strand, counting down.
CAAGCAAATACTACCAAACTCTTTAAGCTGCATCCCATCAAGCCTGGAAACTCATAACTGGAGTCTGCTCCAAAGGGAAGAGGGAGCACTGTGAGGATCAGACGCAATGCTAGCTATGGGCAACAGATGACATTTCTCCGTCAACACTGACTACTACTGAATATATTGTAACTGATAGGATAATGCGCTCCAAAACAACCAACCTTTCGGTTCTCTAGCAACAAAATGATTAATGATAAAATAACATAATTTCTGATATACTGTCAGTAATCTAATTTTATTTTTATTTTCAGAGTTCTGGCAGCAAATTTCTACAAACCAACGCATGCGCTACATCCAAATTCAAATTTTTTGTTGGCAGAACACAGATAGAATCCCTTTTACAAGTCTCACAGGTATGTTGTGTGTCATTACCAGTTGTGCTTTCACCTAGTGAAGAGCAGCTAGAACCAACCAGGTGTTCATCTTACTCACACATTGTAGAATACATTTTCTTATACTTCTACGCTTGGTTTTCAGAAGAAAGACGCAGCTATCGTTGTTGATGAAATTATGAAGCAACTCCACAGATTTTTCTACTGTCATCAAGGAGGTCTCCAGTACAAACAACAAGACTTCGAGAAGATGATGTCGCTTTTATATGTCGAGACTCAGTTTCAACCAGATTGTGTAAGTCTGTCTCAGTGTCATTTGTTTGTTTTTTAATTATTTTTTTACATGTCTTTTTTACTGTTTTCTACACCAGAGTATAGAAGTCATCGATACCAAATGATTTATCTGTGGTTTTCATTTATTTTTTACAGATGCCACAAAACATCAGTATCCATCATCTTACAAAGAACCCAGCAGATTACTTCTTAAAACTCTCAAAACTTTTGGCGGAAGAGGTAAGTTATCTACATGTAATGTGAATTATCTGACATAACTTCCACACTACCATAGTACATCTACTCTTAGAGGGCAATATATTCCCCTTGGAGTGCCTCCAGAATGGTCATGAATGCACTCTGCGGTGATGTATCTTTGTGATTTTTCCTTGCATCCCATAGCGGTGAGCAGGATAATCCCCAATGTTCTGGTACCGTAGTACATCACTGTGAGGTCCATCCAGTGGAGTTGAACCCCCCCCCCCCCTTAATATGGCCAAGTAGGGTTATATGTTATTATAGAACTAGGTGAAGCCCTGAAGGTGTCTATCAGAGTGAGCACATTTCCCCAGCAGTCCACTATACAGAAGGATCACACACATCACAGTTGTTATCTTACTTTTGAATTATAACTCACCTGATTCTTCTTCTATTTTCTAGAATTACACAGCGTGCGCCTGTGGGATCATTCACAGCAAGATAACGAGAATCATTTTATGGACTTATCAATTCTGCTCCCGTCACTTCCCAGGCTGAACAGACCGTGGGATTTGCTGCTTTTTATGCAGATGAATATGAAAATTACCAATGTGATTCAGTAAAAATATTCAATTATTATTTCTGTTCGTTGTGTTCTGGAGGATCAGGGAAAATGGGAAAAAAATTCTGATTAAATAAAAAAAAAATTATTGTAAACTTGCATGTATCATTTATTTAATATATTAGATTAGCAGAATATTTTAAGAATTATTTTTTTTCTAGTAAATTAGAAAGGTGTGAAATGTGCAGTATAGATGAATAAAGTATTAGGGGATTTTCCCTGTCGTGGGAAACCACTAATACTATAAATAGACTTTGCAGCTGTGCTAAGTTCATTGCGTATCGAATAGAGTTGGGCGTGCTCGCTTGCCTTGAATCCAAACCCACCCGAACTTTGGAGTTCCACTCGGCTCGTACTCTCTCGCCTATTTGGTTTACAAAACGAGGCAAGACGTCATTGTGACTTCGTCGGATCTCGGATCTCGCGAGTTTTAGAATCAAGAAATACCCGCCTCCACGGCGATCTAGCGCCATTTGAGAGAGGGACAGAGAAGGGTTAGGTGACTGTCACAGTGTAGAGCAGGCAAAGTGATAGAGTAGAAATAGGAGGGTGGGTATTTTTCTGAATTTGCAATACAAAGTGTTTGGGGTCTCATATACCCCCTTATAAAAAAAGCTGTATTTTCGGAGTGCTGAAATCCTAATGTAGCACTGTATTTTTCTGAATTTGTGACTACGAAGTGTTTGGGGTCTCATACACCCCCTTTATAAAAATGCTGTATTTTCTGAGTGCTGAAATCCTAATATAGCACTGTGTTTTTCTGAATTTGTACTACAAAGTGTAGGGTCTTATTAAAAAGGATTCACAGGAGTATACAGATGAGCAGGAGCAGATAGCAGCTGCTGCCACCGGTTCTAATGGTAGTTATCCCTGTACATCACCTGGTAAAGCCTATGTAAAAGTACATAGTCATATGAAGTCAGGGAAAAAAATCAAACAAAAAACACCTTTTAACGTGTTGAAGAGAAAAAGAGCTGTAATCCAGGAAAAGTTAACTGCTGATAAAAGAAAAATTGCCAACATACCATTCTACACACGCAGTGGCCTTTCTCTATGAGTGCTCTTGCCAAGAGCGTGGGACTACGAGTACTTGGGACCAGGAACAGTCCCGCTCCAAATAATTCACTCACCTCTCGGTGAGGGCCTAACCAGAAGAAAGAATACAGCGTGATACTCACCCGGGCACTCCCAACTTCCAGTCCCTGCTCTCCTGCTCCTCTCCGTCACCTGTGTGAGACAGAAAACAACACTTCACTATAAACTGGGTGTAGTGTACTCACTAAGCCTCCTCCCACTACCTATAGGGAACACCAGCCGCAGGGCTGATCCTAAAACCCTCACCCAAGTCGTACCGAGAAAACTATCTTATCACTATGGGGTCACTCATGGAATCCCAAGGACCAGTCGCCACCTGCACGACTGAGGATCACTGGAGCAGCGCGCCACCAGAGTGGCAGCTTCCACACGGAACCGCCAGTGGCACTACCGGAACTCGAAACGGTTGCCTTCACATAAGTGGAACAACGCCCAGTCTGGAACCGCCGGGGACCTTGCCGGAACTCAGATGGACACCCAATTGGAACCATGGGACTAAGAGCAGGAATTCAAAAGGACTGTGCTGCACTGCCAGTGAGGAGCCCAATCACTGCCTCAGGAAACCAGCATAACCCCAGGGACCTACAGGACGGGAAGACTACCGTGTGTCGTTCCCCAACTGTGTGTGTGCTCCTAACTACCCCTTGCCCCCACAGACACAGAGTATAACAGCAAAACAGTAAGGAAACAAGAGCCTACCTTTAATGGGGGACTGACGTTTTGCACCTGTAAATAAACACACACAGCACAACCAAATACAATACGCAATACAGTATTCACCACACAGGTGGAATAAGACTCTGCTGCTGTATCTGGAATTCTGACCACAAAATACACACCTCTGCTATCTAACCAGATGGTTAAGTATAGCAATACAGGAGCCTTCTGCTCTAGTATTGCCTAGGAATTATCACCTAGCTTACTCACACAAGACTGGGACTGCACCCTATTCTATCAGGGCTCTCACGCCCACTGCCTACAGGGCCTTGTGCCCTGACTATGGGCCTTATGCCGTTAATATGTCCCTACCTCTGCCTATCTGCTCCAGGGCCTTGTACCCACTAACATTAGCCACGGGCCTAGTGCCCGACAGTGCCCACGGGCCTTATGCCCGACCTAACTATGCAGAGTATACTTACCTGCTCTGAGTAGGATTCTCGGCTTGTCCCAGACGTCTTCTCTGGGTCTTCCAGACCCTCCAGCCGGCGGCGCCTCTTCGCCCGTTCAGCGTGGGGCTTCCAGCGATTCTCAAGGGCTCCCCGCTGGCGTCTCCGGCGCTGTCTTCCTGCTCTCTTCTGGGTGGGGGAGCTCCTAGTCTTTACAAGGGCTCCCCACCGACGTCTCCGGCGTTGTTCTTCAGTGGCAGGGTAGCTCCTTGCCCTGACAATGGCACCCTGCCACTTTCACTGGCGTCTTCTGCCTTCTTCACTCCGGACGTCCCACGACGTTCTCTCCTCTCTCCGTCGGCGAACTTCTGGAAAGATGGCGTCGCCCGGCGGCTTAAATAACCTCCACCGCCGTGAGCGCTGATTGGTTTGCTGCGGCACCACTAATTTAAATGGCCGAAGGTGAGCCAGAATTGGCTCACTCATCCGGCCACCATTTGGCCAGAAGGTGAGGCGAACCCTGATTGGCTCACCTGCCCACTGCTGGTCAGACCTGCAAATAGAAAAGAGAAATACCCACCAGCGCTGGATCGCAGGAACGGTAAGTTGATTTTCTTTTCTTCTTTCTTCACCCTCCTCACGGGCACAGCAGCGGGATCCATCTTCGCTCTCTTCATGGGCGTTACGGGGCACATCTCCATCTCCATCTCCATCTGACATTAAAAGATTGGAAACGTGACGTCTGCCAATGACTCAGATATCATTGACATCTTGTGGACGAAGGGAGCTACCACAAATCCCACGTTTTGCTCACGTGCTTAACCTAATAGCACAGAAATTTACGCACACTTAGAAATATTAAGGAAAATTAGTTCAAATTTTAATAATGCATATTACAACAATAGATATTTATCATAACAAATTAATCAATAGACAAGAGAACAAGATGTTCTTCTATGTCTGTAAACCTGCACACCATTCATTCCAAATACATATAACATGTAAAAATATATTAATTTGAAATGGTGTTATATATATTTAAATGGGTTTCACATCTCCTATTACATTTTTAACTATCATTTTGAGTGCCAATAGGGAGTCCCTTTACCCCAACACACTCGCTGTCTATTAGATTGAGTGATCATCAAAGGAGTGTGAAAATGCAGTGGCCATTTAGGTTTCTGAAGCCACGCCGTCTATATGTGTATAGATAGATAGATAGATAGATAGATAGATAGATAGATAGATAGATAGATAGATATCTTTGTATGTATATACTAGGGATGTGCACCGGCGACTTTTGAGGTCTCGTGTTTTGTGTTTTGGATCCGGATTTTCTCGATGTTTTGGGTTCGGATTTGTTTTGCAAAACACCTACCGAAACGTTTTGGTTCGGATTTAAGGTTTTGGATTCGGATTTTTTTTGAAAAAAAACTAAAAAGTGTAAAAATCAAGTTTTTGGGCTTATTTTCACTCCTACGCTATTATTAACCTCACTAACATTCAATAACAATAATTTCCACTAATTTAAAGGCTATTCTGAACACCCAACACCTCACAATAATTTTTTTTTTTTAGTACAAAACGTTGCAACGAGGTATCTTTCTGGACTGCGTAGAGGAGTGTTCCCCACAATACAATTAAAAACCCATCAACTGGTCTGAATTACACCCAAAAATAGTATCTGGACTGCGTAGAGGACTGGCCACTGGCCACCACAATATAATATATAGAAAACCTTCAACAGGTCTGAATTACACCCAAAAATAGTATCTGGACTGCGTAGAGTAGTGGGCACTGGGCACCACAATAAAAAATATATAGAAACCCTTCAACAGGTCTGAATTACACCCAAAAATAGTATCTGGACTGCATAGAGGACTGGCCACTGGCCACCACAATATAATATATAGAAAACCTTCAACAGGTCAGAATTACACCCAAAAATAGTATCTGGACTGCGTAGAGTAGTGGGCACTGGGCACCACAATAAAAAATATATAGAAAACCTTCAACAGGTCTGAATTACACCCAAAAATAGTATCTGGACTGCGTAGAGGACTGGCCACTGGCCACCACAATATAATATATAGAAAACCTTCAACAGGTCTGAATTACACCCAAAAATAGTATCTCGACTGCATAGAGGACTGGCCACTGGCCACCACAATATAATATATAGAAAACCTTCAACAGGTCAGAATTACACCCAAAAATAGTATCTGGACTGCGTAGAATAGTGGGCACTGGGCACCACAATAAAATATATAAAAAACCTTCAACAGGTCTGCATTACACTGCACATACGGCTGCTCCTCCGTCCTCTCCATCATATACATGTTGGAGTTTCAGCGTGTGAAAACCTCTTGTTTTTGATAATGTCAGTGCATTTTGAATATTTTTCAATTTGCCCCACACCACTGAATGTACTTTATCTATGATACGCATCTATCTATCTTGACTGCGTAGTGTGGTGGCCCCGGTACACAATTTGGTACCGAGGCCACAATATAATTAAAAAACCCTCCACGGGTCAGAATTCCACCAAAAAAGGGTATGGACTGCGTAGTGTGGTGTGCCCGGAACACAATTTTTTACAGCGCCAACAATATAATTAAAAAATTGGGCATCAACTGTCACCGTTGTTTAATATCTGATACACCTAAATATGGACTGCACAGTGGAGTGGCCCCGGTAGTAAATTTCGTGCTGGGGCCACAATACCTCCTCCAACTTCCAAGTGTAGTGTTTATAAAGACAGACAGCGTCGAAGTGTTATTAGTTGACTTTCTTAACCCTAAAATTGTCCCTGTTGCAAATATTCGTGCAATGGACAGTTACTTTTTCATTGAAAGACTCAAGCTTTCAAGTGTAGTGTTTATAAAATATAAACAACAATACAGTAGTTTTAGAGCACGTCAATACCTCTTGTTTTAAATTATGACAGGGCATTTTACTTTTGGTTTAATTTCTTGAATTTATTTCAATTTGGTTTTACTTTTTGAACATGGCAAACGACTGTTGATTGGTCATATAATGCAAAAAAAAAGTTCCAAGATGGAATTGTCCTTGGGCCCTCACACCCACCCTTATGTTGTTGAAATAGGACATGCACACTTTAACAAACCAATCATTTCAGCGACAGGGCCTACCAAACAACTTTGGCTGAAATGATTGGTTTGTTTGGGCCCCCACACCAAAAAAGCTATTCATCTCTCCCTGTACAGACTAAACAGGCTCTACTGAGGCAAGATGTCGTCCTCATCCTCAACCTCTGATTCCTCTCCCCCTACAGTGTGTACTTCCTCCTCATCACACATTATCAATTCGTCCCCGCTGGACTCCACAACCACAGGTCCCTCTGTACTATCTGGAGGGCAGTGCTGTACTTCATTGAGGAATTGATTATTCATTTTTATAAACATCATTTTTTCAACGTTATGAGGAAGCAACATCCTTCGCCGCTCACTGACCAGGTTCCCCGCTGCACTAAAAACTCTTTCCGAGTACACACTGGAGGGGGGACAACTCAGGTAAAATAGAGCCAGTTTGTACAGGGGCTTCCAAACTGCCTTTTTTTCCTGCCAGTAACAATATGGACTGTTTGACATGTCTACTTGAATGGTGTCAGCAAAGTAATCATCCACAATTTTTTCTATTGTGACAGCATCCAATGCAGCGAGAGTAGACATGTCTGCAATGGTTGGCAGGTCCTTCAGTCCGGACCAGATGTTATCAGCATCCCCGCCAGCGCCTCTTTTGGGAAAACTGAGCTTTTTCCTCGCAGCCATAGATGTGGAAGAAAATGAGGGTGGAGCTGTTGGCATGTCACGGTCCTCTTCAGAGGACAATCTCCTGACCAGCAGGTCTTTGCACCGCTGTAGACTTGTGTCCGCCTGAAACAGAGACACAACATACGCTTTAAACCGAGGATCGAGCACGGTGGCCAGAATGTATTCCTCTGACTTTAAAAGAGTGACCACCCTCGGATCCTGGCAAAGCGTATGAAGGGCTACATCTACAAGAGCTACATGCTTGGTGTAATCGCAATGGCTTACCAGCTCCTCCCTCACTTTCTCCAGCTGCTTCTGCAACAGCCTGATCAGGGGAATGACCTGACTCAAGCTGGCAGTGTCGTAACTGACTTCTCGTGTGGCAAGTTCAAATGGCTGCAGAACCTTGCACAACACGGAAATCAGTCTCCACTGCGCTTGACTCAGGCGCATCCCCACTCCTTTGCCTATGTCGTAGGTGGCTGTGTAGGCCTGAATGGCCTTTTGCTGCTCCTCCATCCTCTGCAGCATATAGAGGGTGGAGTTCCAGCGCATCACAACCTCTTGTTTGAGGTGATGGCAGGGCAGGTTCATGCTTTTTTGATGTGCCTCTAGTCTGCGGTAGGCACTGGCTGAATGCCGAAAGTGTCCAGCAATTTTGCGTGCCACCGCAAGCATCTCCTGCACACCCCTGTCACTCTTGAGGTAATGCTGCACCACCAAATTAATGGTGTGGGCAAAACATGGGACGTGCTGGAAATTGCCCATATTTAATGCCCGCACAATGTTACTGGCATTGTCTGACACCACAAATCCCCATGAGAGTCTAAGTGGGGTAAGCCACTGGGAGATAATTTCCCTCAGTTTCTCTAATATGTTGTCAGCGTTGTGCCTCTTATTAAAGCCTGTAATACACAATGTTGCCTGCCTTTGCACGAGCAGCCATTTTGTAGATGCTGCTACTGATGCAGCTGTTGCTGTTGCTGCGGAAGGGGATGCATCTACCCAGTGGGCTGTCACAGTCATATAGTCCTTCGTTTGCCCAGAACCACTTGTCCACATGTCCGTGGTTAAGTGGACAGTGGGTACAACCGCATTTTTTAGAGCACTGAGGACACTTGATCGTACTTCTCTGTACATTTTTGGTATCGCCTGCCTAGTGAAGTGGAATCTCGACGGGATTTGGTACCGGGGACACAATACCTCCATCAACCCTCTAAATCCCACTCCACTGATGGCGGACACCGGGCGCACGTCTAACACCAACATTGCAGTTACAGCCGCAGTTATACGCTTTGCAATAGGGTGACTACTATCGTATTTTGTGGTCATGGCAAACGACTGTTGGACGGTCAATTGTTTTGTGAAAGACTTAGCGGTCTTACGACTTCCCCTCTGGGAAGATGACCGACTAACAGCAGCAACAGCAGCAGTGGCAGTAGTAGGCGTACCGCTGCAGGATTCCTCGGATGAATCCCGTATTGAGGAGGACTCAGTCTGGCTGCTGACTTGGGCTGCAGGACTGAATCTGATGGAGATTGTGGAGGAAGTTGACGAGGAGGGTGTTGCTGGTGTGTATCCAACTGGACCACGGGATTTAGGTGTCCCTGTACCGATGAGGGTCCTAGCCCCAGTTCCTGAACTAACCACTGAACTATGAAGGTTATTCAGGTGACGTATAAGGGAGGATGTTCCTAGGTGGGCAAGATCCTTACCCCTGCTTATTTGAGCTTTACATAAGCTACATATGGCCATACATTGGTTGTCTGGATTTGGATAAAAATAACTCCAGACCGAAGAGGTGCATTTTTTGGTCTTCTGACCAGGCATGATGATGGGCTTTTTCATCCCATGGACATCAGCTGTTTCCCCCCCTGGTGCCTCATTTACAATAACCACATCACCATCCTCATCATCAAGTTCCTCCACAGTGCCAGCTACATCATCAATAGGCTCCTCCCGAGCCACCTCTTCCCGTACAGTGATGGGAAGGTCAGGCTTGACAACCACCAACACCCTTGGACTCGCCTTGAGGATTTGTGATAATTTCTCTTTAGAAGGCAGAGTTGTTTGCTGTTTTGTTGCTGACAGTATAACTCTCTTCAATTTTTTGTAGGGGGGGGGAGGAGGAGGAGGGATAAGATCCGTGGGTGAAGCTGAACCACTAGTCATGAACACGGGCCAGGGCCTAAGCCGTTCCTTGCCACTCCGTGTCGTAAATGGCATATTGGCAACTTTACGTTTCTCCTCAGATGATTTTAAGTTTCTCTTTTTGCTACTTTTTCTTAACTTGGGCTTTTTGGATTTTACATGCCCGGTACTACGAGATTGGGCATCGGGCTTGGAAGACGACGTTGATGGCATTTCATCGTCTATGTCATGACTAGTGGCAGCAGCTTCAGCATTAGGAGGAAGTGGGTCTTGATCTTTCCCTACTTTATCCTCCAAATTTTTGGTCTCCATTATATGTAGCACAAGATACTGCAGAATGTGTGAACTTGGTAATATTGCAGTACCAATGGACTTATACTGCTGGATTGGTTTTGCAAATTTGGTTATAATTACTTTTTTTTTAAAAAATTTTATTTTAATATTTTTTATAACTTTTTTTTTATTTTTTAAAAACTTGGGAATAATGGGGAAATAACTATGCCCTTAGGAGCACAGAGCACAGGACACAGCACCACTGGACTGAACAGGACACAGCACAGGACCCAGCAGCACTACTGAACTCAGCAGGACAGAGCACAGGACACAGCACCACTATACTGATACTGCAGAATGTGTGAACTTTGTAATATTGCAGTACCACTGGACTTTTACTGCTGAATGTGTGAACTTGGTAATATTGCAATACCAATGGGCTTATACTGCTGGATTGGTTTTGCAAATTTGGTTATAATTATATATTTTTTTTACATTTTTTATTTTTATTTTTTTTATAACTTTTTTTTTATTTTTTAAAAACTTGGGAATAATGGGGAAATAACTATGCCCTTAAAAGCACAAAGCACAGGACACAGCACCACTGGACTGAACAGGACACAGCACAGGACCCAGCAGCACTACGGAACTCAGCAGGACAGAGCACAGGACACAGCACCACTGGACTGATACTGCAGAATGTGTGAACTTTGTAATATTGCAGTACCACTGGACTTTTACTGCTGAATGTGTGAACTTGGTAATATTGCAGTACCAATGGGCTTATACTGCAGGATTGGTTGTGCAAATTTTGTGGTAATTAAAAAAAAATTAAATTAGTTTTTGGTATTTTTTTAAATAACTTTTTTTTATTTTTTTAAACACAGGGGAGTATTGGGGAAATAACTATGCCCTTAGAAGCACAGAGCACAGGACACAGCACCACTGGACTGAACAGGACACAGCACAGGACCCAGCAGCACCACTGACCTCAGAAGGACAGAGCACAGGACACAGCACCACTGGACTGAGCACAGCACAGCACAGCACAGCACTGAACTGAACAGCACGAGATATAGCAGGACAGAGGACCACCTAACAAACCCTCCCTCTACCCTGATCAATGCCCGAGTGAAGATGGCGGCGACTAGCGGGGAATTTATAGGATCCGAGTATCGCGAGATCCGACAACGGGATTATGAGTCAGAGCCTCAGTTTCAGATTTGAATTTGGCGAAAATACCCGGATCTGTCTCGGATCCGACTCGGATCGGCAACGTTCGGGTGGGCTCGGATTTCATAAATCCGAGTGCGCTCATCTCTAGTATATATATATATATATATATATACACACACATATATATATATATATATATATATATACACACACACACACATATATATATATATATATATATATATATATATATATATATATATATACAGGGTGATTCAAAAGTCGCAGTACACCCTTTTCTTTCAAAAACTCTACAGGAATTGGGCCGATTGGCCGATTTCAAGATGGCGCCCATGTTTGGTACATACCGTAAAAGATAGACCACGTCACCCATACCTTACTGGAGTATTCAGGTTTCCCAATTTCCTGTAGAGTTTTTGAAATAAAAGGGTGTACTGCGACTTTTGAATCACCCTGTATATATATATATATATATATATATATATATATATATATATATACATACAAGTTAACCTGTGCATGATACTCATGCATTCTAGTCAAATCAAGCTACTTAAGGTGTTAAAAAGGTTCTTGTCATGCATTTGGGCCATAGCCCAGGCCTCAACCACCAACCACTCCCCACTGTCACCCCCGGCAACCACCAACCACTCCCCACTGTCACCCCCGGCAACCACCAACCACTCCCAACTGTCACTTCTCCTTCAAGAAATATATATATATTTTTTTTAAATCTTTATAAACACTTTTAACAATTAACAAATTAAATTAACAAATTAAAAACATCTTAGTATACCAAATTTCAGCCCTTTCTGAATTTTTTTTTCCACACACACTAAGAATTTAGTAGGTCAGTGTATAACTCTGCCCAGCAGGTGGCGCTGCAGCTTGGTTTTATTTTTCCCACACACAGACAGACTAACACACGCCACTAGACATTTATATATTAGATGTGACATAACCTGAATTTGTCACACTGCATAGCACGGGTTATTTACATGAGATTGAGCATGGTTAAATTATAAGTGCATGAAAAACATGAGATGATACAAGTGCACCATCTGATGGCTGATCGCAGAATAAACACTGAACGAAAATGCAGATTGTTTCAGCTACCAACAAAATAACTTATTTGTATTGACAAAAACCACAACCACCTGCCACCTGCTGGCGGATTGCAGAATTACAAAGCAAAATGCTAACTCCCAAAGGAAACTTACAGCTTAAAGGCAGTGGTGGGATTCAAATAAATTAACAACTGGTTCTCTGCCCTAATGACCATTTAAAGTATGTAAAAATATATAGCGAAGGGTTTTCTAATATTTCATGCACTTAATACTCAAATAAGAACAGTAAAAGTGTCTGTGTCTGTCTCTTTCTCTGTCTGTGTATGTATGTTAGGGAATTTAGACTGTAAGCCCCAATGGGGCAGGAACTGATGTGAGTGAGTTTACTGCACATCGCTGCGGAATTAGTGGCGCTATATAAATAAATGATGATGATGATATGTTCTCCATAACGGATGAGGCAAAAAAGGGTTCAGTTGAAGCTACTAGCAGAGGGGGCATAGGGAAGAAGAGTATAGGTTTTCCCCCAACTGGTTGAAAGGGTATTGTGTTTTCTCCACATGCTATCTGGAGACCAGACCAAGTGCCTTTAATGATGTGTGGTGATGATCACAAACATGATGATCAATATAGGGAATAACGTGTGGCGTACCTATGATGTGAGTTTTAGGGAAAAAGTTCACTGGATGGAAATGATTTGAGTGCAAAGATGTCGAGACGTGGATGAATCCCACGCGGCCGCAGGGAGAACTTACGCCGACAGCAGCGGTATCTAGGTTTCAAGTTTCGGGGAAGCGCAAACTTGAAATGACGCAACTTGCAGCAGACAGAAGTGATGCAAATATCGATATGTCTGCTCCAACTGCCGCCGTTCTCACCCTGCCCGAGAATGTACCAAGTCCGCAAGAAGTTCTGGCAGAGGCAGGGGGCTGCAGAAACATCTGCGTAAAGCTCCTTCCCCCATAAAGTCGCACACCCTATGGAGGTGGCTTAGAATATACTTGAATTCAGCTCAGGTGCACTTTCTTAAATACGGCTTTACCCATGGCTTTCGGGTGCCCATTTGTGGGGAGATCTGATCCAGTAAGGGTTGCAATTAGCGGTCAGCTTCTTTGCTCCCAGAAATATTAGTGGACAAGGTTGGCAAGGAAGTACGCCTGATGTATTGCCCCACCTGATCCAACACTTGTCCCAACCACCTGATTTCTCTGTTAACGATGCAATCTCTGAGAGTCATAGTTTGGTAATGTACCAGTCCTTTGAGGCAACATTGGCGCTGGTTAGGGCTTTGGTAGAGGGGCATTATTGGCTAAAATCGATGTGGAGTCTACTTTCTGACTCATACCCTCTAAACCCTGATTCCTTTGGTTTTATGGGTTTTAAATTGGAGAACGGATTCTATATTGATAGGTGTCTCCCAATGGGTTGCTCGGTGTCATGTGCGTGCATTGAGAGTTTTAGCTCCTTCCTACATTGGTGTGCACAAGCAGGGATGGGCCACTCTGGTATTGCATACTGCGCAGATGATTTTCTATTTATTGGCCCGTCCTCTTCTTCAGTTTGTGCAGATATCCTTTTCTCTGTGCTAGCACTCTTTGCCGAGATGGGAGTTCTGATAGTTTACAACAAGACGGAAGGACCTACAGCTTGCCTTTTGTTTTTAGAAATTGCGCTTGATACCATCGCTGGTTGCTGTCGGCTTCCTAGAGATAAGGTGGCCAACCTGGAAACCAATATATTAGAAATGCTTAGTTTTCCTTCCCACTGTCTCCGACGGGTTCAACCGTTATTGGGATCTTTCAATTTTGCATGTCGTGTTATTCCCATGGGCCGTATTTTCTGTATAAAATTACAATTGGCCATGGCAGGGTTCTCGCGTACGCAATCTAGGGTGTGCTTGTCTGCTGACATCCGAGGAGATCGGATGTGGGCTGTTTTCCTACAGAAATTTCATGGTTTGTGTATTTGGCTCAGCTCTGGAGCTTCACACAAATGCTTCAGGGGCTCATGGCTTTGGAGCATATTTTCAAGTCCATTGGTGTGCCGCACCATTGCCCAAGCATTGGCATCGTAATGGTCTTGCTCTAAATCTATTAACGTTGGAGCTCTTCCCCATTGTCTTAGCTATGGAGCTATGGTCCTGTTCCCTCGCTGACAAGTGTCACGCTTTCAATGGTTTTAGAGAACTTGCACTCCAAGCTAACTTAATAAGAACACCTTGTCCCCCTTCTGCTTGGCAGCTGGTGGAATCAGGATGATGGGCCTAGCCTAAGCCTCCTTGAATCAGTCCACAAAGAGAGCATAAAGGAAGGCCTGGAGACAATGGGAATTGTGTTTCGGTGCTGCAGCAGGGAGTCCTGCAAATCAGCACAAAATAATGTTTAGTTTCATGTGGGACAGGTATCAAAAAGGGGCGTCAGAAACAGCGATGCAGTCTATGTTAGCAGGCATTTCCTTTGTGGCAAGCTTGCGAGGTGTAGCTGATCCAACCAAGTGTTTTTTCATTTCTAAAGCGTTGAGAGTTGGGCTAAGAACTTATAGGGGCAGGGACAGGATGAGAAGGGATAGTAATGAGTGGAGATCAGTCATTGACTATTAAAGTGACAATACGTCACAGAAGTGACATTTAGGTGAGAGAGGAGATTATAGTAGGGAGATCAAGGAGAGATAGCAATCCATCCAGACTAATGTATTAAGTGTTCCCATAGATTGTAAGCTTGCGACCAGGGCCCTCTTACCTCTTTGCCTGTTTTACCCAATTTGTTTATTATTGTGTTTGTCCCCAATTTTAAAGCGTTACAGAATATGTTGGCGCTAAATAAATAAATGTTGTTGATGATGATGATGGAAGCAATATAACATCTTCCAGTTTCTCCATAATTTTTAATATTCTACAATACCAAGCTTTTCATTTGGGGACTTGTTCCCATCTATCTCTATCCAGCATTGATTGGAGAATGGTTTGTTCCCAAGAGACCGTAGTCAGCCTCCTGCTGATAGAGAGGCTAGATAGGGAAGCCGTAGAGAAGAGTCGGCATTAGAAGAGCATAAAGAGAGAAGATACAGAGCAATGAGAGTAAGAGAGAGATAGAGAGAGAGAGAGAGAGTTAAAGGGTAAATTACATTACATATGTCACTCACCAGACTGTGAGTGCTTCTTCCCGTGTGTTTAGGAACCGTGGCCGTCCACCATCCTGAGGGTCTGCGCATGCGCAGCCCTTTCAAAACCTTCAGTACCTGTTCCTTTAACTTAATTGGCTGATCAGGCAACACTCCCTATTTAAAGCACCTGCTGTCCTCTCCTCGTTGCCTGATCTTGGAGTCTCATTCCCCATGAGCCTCTGAGGGTGTTCCTGTGTTTCCTCGTGTATTCAGCGCTGCTGATTCCTGTGGTTTCCAGACCACTTCTACTCCTGTGGTTTCCAGACCACTTCAACTCTCCTGTGTTTCATCGTGACTGTTAGCTGATTCCTATTCGCTGCCTCCGTGCACTACAGTCTTCAAACCACTTCAACTCTGCTGTGTTTCATCGTGACTGTTAGCTGATTCCTATCCGCTGCCTCCGTGCACTACAGTCTTCAGACCACTTCAACTCTGCTGTGTTTCATCGTGACTGTTAGCTGATTCCTATCCGCTGCCTCCGTGCACTACAGTCCTCAGACCACTTCAACTCTCCTGTGTTTCATCGTGACTGTTAGCTGATTCCTATCCGCTGCCTCCGTGCACTACAGTCTTCAAACCACTTCAACTCTGCTGTGTTTCATCGTGACTGTTAGCTGATTCCTATCCGCTGCCTCCGTGCACTACAGTCTTCAAACCACTTCAACTCTGCTGTGTTTCATCGTGACTGTTAGCTGATTCCTATCCGCTGCCTCCGTGCACTACAGTCCTCAGACCACTTCAACTCTCCTGTGTTTCATCGTGACTGTTTGGCTGATTCCTATCTGCTGCCTCCGTGCGCTACAGTCTTCAGCTCATCTCAACTCTCCCGTGTTTCCTCGAGACTGCTACAACTGATTCCTATCCGCTGCTCTCCGTGCTCAACAGTTCCAGCTCAGCTCTACTCTCCCGTGTTTCATCGTGGCTGCACCTGCTGGTTGCTA
Source organism: Mixophyes fleayi (assembly GCF_038048845.1). Lineage (NCBI taxonomy): Eukaryota > Metazoa > Chordata > Amphibia > Anura > Limnodynastidae > Mixophyes > Mixophyes fleayi. The sequence continues at coordinate 362,921,674 of NC_134403.1, read as the reverse complement.
TCCGCTACCTCCGTGTACCTGCAGAGTCCTGCTGGCTGCTACTCCTCAGTTCTACTCGTGTCTGCAGCAGCTGATCCGCTCTCAGTGCTTCTCAGTGTTCCTGCTGGTCTCTACTCGCCAGTCTGCATCGGATCTGCGCCTCACTGCTTTCATCTCGTCTAGACCATCGCTACTCTTCAGGGTTCTCCAGGAGTCCAGTTCTACATACCACTGCTTCCTGGGTATTTGTTCCCCTGCTGGTCTACCTACCTGTGCGCTGCACCTACTTGATTACCGCTTCACCCTCCAGGGACTTCGCATCCTGCCGGCCTCCAGCCATACAGGTATCTCTGCACTCCTGTCTGACAGCCTGCTCCTGAACCACGGTATGCATACTTCTCATTGACTGTGCTGGTGTATTGCATATCTTGCTGGACTGAGTTGTTCTCCTCTGGAGCTTACTATCCGCTGAGACTTTTGCCATCATTGACTGTGTTATCTTTTGCCCGGATAGTTTCTATGACTTTGTATTATTGCCGTGCTGTTCAGTCATTACTATATTGTGCATGTCATTGTGGATCAAGTTCAAGGTGCCCGTGTATCCTCTGTATTGCAGTCTCTCCCCGTGCTCCTCCTCACATATATATTCAGTGGTACAACTTGCTAGAGGCAGACCACTGATTCCTGTTTCCAGTGTCACCTGTTCCAGTGTCCTCTCACATAGCAGTGGTACAACTTGCTAACGCAGACCACTGACTTCCCGGATACCCTCACCTGGATTCCATTCCTTCACTCAGACAGCGGTACAACTTGCTAAACGCAGACCGCTGACTCTCATCACCTCCTCGTTTCTGTTGGACATTTCTCCTCACTATAGCAGTGGTACAACTTGCTACCGCAGACCACTGACTACCCTCACGTTCCTTTGTCCATTCAGTTCCTCGTGTATTACTACATATATATTACCAGTGCTGCTAGTCATAGACTTTCCCGAGCATCTCTATCATCTGCTGTCTCCTGTTCCGTGATCACCCCGCTACCAGAGTACCACATTACCACCAATATTGCTCTGGTAAGCTTATCACCTGGTGATCCCTGGGTAAAGACTCCTAGTGCCCGTGACAACATAACACAAGAAAAACAGATACATTCAAAGGGGAAATTTAAAGACACAAAGCACAAGGAGAAAGAGAAAGAAAGAAAGAAAGAAAGAAAGAAAGAAAGAGAAAGAAAGAGAAAGAAAGAGAAAGAAAGGAAAGAACGGAAAGAACAGAATGACAGGAAAGAAAGAAAAAGAAAAAAGAAAGAAAGAGAGATATGAAAAGTAAATGAATTAATATTTTCATGAATAAAAATAATTAGAGAATAAATTAATATACAGCGAGCGACAAGGAGGACGTGGCAAGAGTAAAAGAGACAGACTAAGGCAGGTTGAGATTGCAAATTGTTATTAATATAGAGTAGATTTGACAGAGAGAAAAGCGACAGGATTTCCAGCAACTTAAAGGGCAGAACAGGAACGTGAGGGAACTCAACCAATGATATAGAGAAATAATAAATAATAAAGTTAATGAGAAAATTAGATTTCAGTCAGGGAAAGAGAAGTGACCGGCAGAGTAGCATGGAGAGGGCACGCACCAGAGAGAGAGTGATTGACTGATAAAGTGACAATATGTAACAGATAGTGACATTTAGGTGAGAGAGTGACACGGGCACTAGGAGTCTTTGCCCAGGATATCACCAGATGATGGACTTACCAGAGTAATATAGCTGGTATTATGGTTCTCTGGTAGCAGGGTGACAACGGAACAGGAGAAACAGCAGATGGTGAGAGAATGCTCAAGGAAAGTCTATGACTAGCAGCAACTGGTAATGAGTAGATGAATGTACACGAGGATCCAGATGGACAAGGAAACGTGAGGAGAGTCAGTGGTCTGCGTATAGCAAGTTGTACCACTGCTATAGTGAGGAGGAATGTCCAGGGGTAGCGAGGAGGTAGTGAGAGTCAGCGGTCTGCGTATAGCAAGTTGTCCCGCTGTCTATAGTGAAGGAATGGAATCCAGGTGAAGGTAGGTAACGGGGAAGTCAGTGGTCTGCGTGTAGCAAGTTGTACCACTGCTATGTGAGAGGATACTTGAAACTGGTGTCACAGGGAACAGGAGTCAGTGGTCTGCGTCAGCAAGTTGTACCACTGCTATATATATGTGAGGAGGGGCACGAGGAGATGAATGTAAAGCAGAGTATACACGGGGCACACAGAACTTGATCCCACGATGATATCCACAATACAACAATAACTGACCAGCGCTGCTTGAAGTATACAAAGTCTCAATAGCAATCCAGGCAATAGAAAACAAAGTCAATGGTAACAATAGCTTCAGTGGATAGGAGGCTCCGGAGAAGAACACAACTCAGTCCAGATGGATATGCAATACAAAAGCAAAGTCAATGGAAAGTATGCATACTGCGGTTCAGGAGAGCAGGCTGTCAGAGCGACGTGCAGGGATACCTGAAGGCTGAAGGCCGGCAGGAGGAGAGACTACTGGAGGGTGGAAGCGGTAATCAGGTTGGTGCAGCGCACGGCAGGTAATCCAGAATCAAGGAAGCAATACTCAGGAAGCAGTAGTAAGTGAAACTGGAAACATGATGAACACGGGAGAGTTGAGGCGGTCTGGTATCCAGTAGTAGTGGTAACGGAGGCAGCGGGGAGCTGACACGATAAACACAGGAGAGTTGAGACAATCAGGAACTCTGAAGTAGTAACGGAGGCAGCGGATAGGAATCAGCTGAGTGCAGGCACGATGAACACAGGAGAGTTGAAGTGAGCAGGAACTCTGTAGTAGTAACGGAGGCAGCGGATAGGAATCAGCTGAGTGCAGACACGATGAACACAGGAGAGTTGAAGTGAACAGAAACTCTGTAGAAGTAACGGAGGCAGCGGATAGGAATCAGCTGAGTGCAGGCACGATGAACACAGGAGAGTTGAAGTGGTCTGGCAACCACAATAGCAGTAAACAGGAATGAGTAGAAGCTGAATACACAGGGAACACAGGAACACCTTCAGAGGCTCATGGGGAATGAGACTCCAAGATCAGGCAACCAGGTAATGATCACAGGTGGTTTAAATAGGGAGGGTTGCCTGATCATCCAATCAATTAAAAGCAACAGGTATTGAAGGCTTGATAAGGGCTGCACATGCGCAGACCCTCAGGATGGCGGACGGCCACGGTTCCTGAACACACGGGAAATGGCACTCACAGTCCGGTGAGTGACAGAGAGGAGGTTATGGTAGGGAGATCAAGGAGAGACAGCAATCCATCCAGACTGCAGCTACAATGTATTAAGTGTTTAAGAAAGAGGTCAAGATTGTCTAACTCTAACTCATCAGTACACATACGTGGTACCGCTAATTGTATCCACTAAAAACACAGCTGAATTCTACCAAAACATTGTTATCTATAAAAACTCAGGCAATCAAATAGCCAGGGTCATTCAGAGCTGCATTGAAAGTGAACCTATCCTTGTACTAGGAAGAAAGGAAGCTGACATTGCCACTGAAACTTAAATACTTGTAGATATTGTTTTAATTTGAACATCCCTATTGTCAGTAATAGAACATTGCACACTTTGTATTAAATACATTACTTTGTATTGTGTTCATTGCAATAGGACTACATTTATTATATTTTTAAAATAAAATATAGAACATATTAGAGTGTGTCACTCACCGGACCGTGAGTGCCTCTTCCCGGACATTTAGGAACCGTGGCCGTCCACCATCCTGAGGGTCTGCGCATGCGCAGCCCTTTTCTATACTTCAGTGTATACCCCTTTAACTCAATTGGCAGATCAGGCAACACTCCCTATATTAAGCACCTGTGGTCAACACCACGTTGCCTGATCTTGGAGTCTCATTCCTCATGAGTCTCTGAAGGTGTTCCTGTATTACTCGTGTATTCAGCGCTGCTGATTCCTGTGGTTTCCAAACCACTTCTACTACTGTGGTTCCATACCACTTCTACCATCAACTGTATCATCATGACTGTTTGCTGATTCCTATCTGCTGCCTCCGTGCACTACAGTCTTCTAAACCACTTCTACGTTATTTTACATCTATGTGACTGTTTGCTCATTGCTATCCGCTGCCTCCGTGCACTCCAGCTTTTACTTCACTCACCTGCTTCTCATCAAGTCTGTTTGCTGATTACTATCCGCTGCCTCCGTGCACTACAGTCTCCTGCTTGCAGCTCGCCTGTGTGCATCATCGTGACTGCCAGCTGAATACTATCCGCTGCCTCCGTGCACTACAGTCTCCTGCTTTCAACTCGCCTGTGTTTAACATCGTGACTGCCAGCTGTTTACTATCCGCTGCCTCCGTGCACTACAGTCTCATCTCATCTTTGCTGTGACTTCCTCGAGCCTGCCGCTTTCATTACCATCTGCTACACTTCGTGATCATCAGCTCCTGCCCTGCGCTGCACTCCTGTTTCCCATCGCTGTTGGTTCCTGTGGTTGCTACTGGTTACCTCCGTGTGCCGCTGAGTCCTGCTGCTGTGGTCAGCGCTATCCTCCATCTCCTGCTGATCCACTCTCCACGCCTTCACGTGTTCCACTGGTCTCTACCCTCCTGTCAGCATTTGATTTGTATCTCATCTACTACCCTCTGCTGGATCATCTCCATTCTCCTGGGCCTCCTATGAGTCCAGTTCCACGTGTTGCTGCTCCTGCTGAACCACGGTATGCATACTTCTCATTGACTGTGCTGTGTATTGCATATCTTGCTGGACTGTGTTTGGTTCTCTCTGGAGTCTGCTATCCGCTGAGTCTATTGCCATCATTGACTGTGCTGTGTATTGCATATCTTGCTGGACTGTGTTTGGTTCTCTCTGGAGTCTGCTATCCGCTGAGTCTATTGCCATCATTGACTGTGTTATAATTGTGCTGGACTACTTCAAGAGACTCTCTAGATTGCAGACCTGCTCAGTCATTTATATCTATATGTATATCTATATTGTGCATATTACTGTGGATCGTGTATAAGGTGCCTGTGTATATCCTGTGTTGCAGTCTTCCCCTGTGCACCTCCTCACATATATATTCAGTGGTACAACTTGCTGATGTCAGACCACTGATCCCTGTTTCCAGTATCACCTGTTCCATCATCCTCTCACATAGCAGTGGTACAACTTGCTGCCGCAGACCACTGACTACCCGGATACCTCCACTTGGATTCCATTCCTTCACTCAGACAGCGGTACAACTTGCTACCCGCAGACCGCTGACTCTCATCACCTCCTTGTTTCTGTTGGACATTCCTCCTCCCTATAGCAGTGGTACAACTTGCTATCGCAGACCACTGACTATCTTCACGTGTCCTTGTCCATACAGTTCCTTGTGTATTATTACCTCATTATTACCAGTGTTGCTAGTCATAGACTTTCCTGAGCATCTCATCGGTCATCATTTCATGTTCCGTGATCACCTAGCTACCAGAGTATTCGATTACCATCTACATTGCTCTGGTAAGCCTACCATCTGGTGATCCCTGGGTAAAGACTCCTAGTGCCCGTGACAGTAAGATCAGGCCATGACAGACCCAGATGTGGAACCTACCGCCAAAGAGATGCTGCAACATCTGGTTAGCCGTGTGGAGCAACAGGATGCCCGCCAACAGCTGCTACTTCAGTGTTATCAGTCATTAACCTCCCAAGGAACATCTGGACAGACTGTGACAGCTACTACTGAAGCTCCTGTGCTTTCCTCCGTTTCCCTATTGCCATCCCAGGTGTCTACAGCTTCCACGCTTCACCTGCCTACTCCGTCAAAGTACGATGGAGACCCCAAAACTTGTAGGGGTTTCCTTAACCAATGTTCAGTCCATTTTGAGCTCCAACCTCAAAATTTTTCTACCCATCGTTCCAGAGTGGCCTATCTTATCTCTTTGTTTTCAGGACAAGCCCTGGCTTGGGCCTCCCCTCTGTGGGAGAGGAACGATCCAATATTACAAGATAGTGCCAAATTCATTTCTACATTCCGAAGTGTGTTCGATGAACCAGGTCGTGTGACCTCCGCTGCTTCCAGCATCCTCCGTCTGCGACAAGGATCTCATACTGTAGGCCAGTACGTCATTCAATTTAGGATCTTAGCCTCTGAACTTCAGTGGAACACTGAAGCCCTAGTTGCCGCCTTCTGGCAGGGGCTTTCCGATAAAATTAAAGATGCACTGACTACCCAAGAGCTTCCTTCGTCACTTGAAGATTTGATCTCTCTATGCCATCGTGTTGATATGAGATTTCGTGAAAGGGAGGCTGAGAAAACGACTTCTGCTAAAGCACCTCTTCGCTCTAACCCTCAATTTCGTCCAGTGTCACCCGCTGTGATTCCCATGGAGATAGGACGTTCCAAGTTATCTTCTGAGGAGAGGAAACGAAGAGTCAAGAATAGACTCTGTATCTATTGTGCTGATTCCACTCATGTCCTCAGCTCCTGCCCTAAGAGATCGGGAAATGCCAGGCCCTAACTAGTTCTGGAGAGGTGAAGTTAGGGTCCCTGGAGTCCTCTCCATCGTCTATGAAATCTAAAGTCTGCGCTTTTGATGTGACTATTTCCTTTGCTACCAAAACCTTTGAGTCACAGGCATTGATTGATTCCGGAGCAGCAGGAAATTTTATTTCCAAATCGTTAGTAAATCAATGGTCTCTACCAGTGATTACCTTAAAAACTCCCATTACTGTGACGGCTATCGATGGATCACGTCTCATCAACGGTCTCATCACCCAGAGTACGTCTCCAGTAACCCTTCAGATTGGTGCTCTGCATCATGAAGAGATATCGTTTTTATTTCTTCCTGTTACGACAAGTCCGATTGTCCTAGGCCTTCCATGGCTTCAGTGTCACTCTCCCCAGATTGACTGGCGCACCCCTCAAGTCACGTCTTGGGGGTCTGAATGTCACCATCATTGCCTTTCCCAAGTCATTCCTCTCAAGGTACAGCAAGCTTCCATCTCAGCTATTTCACCAGGACTCCCTCCTCAATATGCTTCATTTACCGATGTTTTTGATAAAGCTCAGTCTGAACGTCTTCCTCCTCATCGTTCTTGGGATTGTCCGATTGACCTTCTTCCTGGCAAGACTCCTCCCAGGGGCCGGGTCTATCCACTCTCGTTACCTGAAACTCAAGCTACATCTGAATATATACGGGAGAACCTCCAGCGTGGGTTCATTCGACCTTCCACCTCGCCCGCTGGAGCTGGGTTCTTCTTTGTCAAAAAGAAGGATGGATCATTACGCCCTTGTATAGATTTTCGTGGACTCAATGCCATTACTATCAAGAATCGGTATCCCATTCCGTTGATCACTGAGCTATTTGACCGCATCAAGGGAGCCCGTATTTTTACTAAGTTGGATCTTCGTGGTGCCTACAATTTAATCAGAATTCGTTCCGGTGACGAATGGAAGACAGCGTTTAACACCAGAGACGGGCATTACGAATATCTGGTAATGCCTTTCGGGCTACGTAATGCCCCCGCTGTTTTTCAGGGCTTCATCAATGAGATTTTTCGGGACTTATTATATGTATGTGTCGTCGTCTACCTGGACGACATATTGATTTTTTCACAGGACTTGCCCTCTCACCACCAACATGTGGCAGAAGTCCTCTCCAGGCTACGGAAAAATTCATTGTTCTGTAAATTAGAAAAATGTTCATTCGAATTACCCCAGATTCCATTCTTGGGGTATATAGTTTCCGGAGTTGGCCTGAAGATGGATCCTGACAAAGTAAATGCTGTACTACATTGGCCCCAGCCAACTACTCTTCGTGCGATCCAGCGTTTTTTAGGTTTTGCCAATTACTATAGACGCTTCATTCAAGACTTTTCTTCCATTGCATCTCCTATTGCGGCCCTGACTCGAAAAGGGGCTAATCCTAAGCAATGGTCAACTGAGGCTATTCAAGCCTTTCAAACATTAAAAGAGTCCTTCTCTTCGGCTCCAATCCTTCGACAGCCTGATGTGACACTCCCCTTCTTCCTAGAAGTAGATGCCTCTAATGTGGGCTTAGGAGCTATTCTCTCCCAACGCTCGGAACAGCAAAAATTCCACCCTTGTGCCTTCTATTCTCGGGGTCTCCTACCCGCAGAGAAAAATTATACCATCGGGGACAAGGAATTACTGGCTATCAAAGTCGCACTAGAGGAATGGAGATACTTGTTGGAGGGAGCTCACCATCCGGTGACGATCTTCACGGATCATAAGAACTTGTCATATCTCCAGTCTGCCCAATGCTTGAACCCTCGTCAAGCAAGATGGTCTCTTTTCTTTTCCCGTTTTGAATTAATAATTACCTTCAAACCAGCTGCCAAGAACAAAAAAGCTGATGCCTTATCTAGAGCCTTTGTTACGTCCTCTGATATAGAAGAGGTTTCCAACCATACCATTCTAGACCCCAAATGTATCTCACTGGCTGCTTCATCCACCAGAACGCTACCAGTTGGGAAGACCCTTGTGCCTCCTATACTAAGGAGGAAAATCCTTTCGTGGTTCCATGCCTCTCGCTTTTCTGGACACGCCGGTGAACACAAGACTTTCGAGATCCTCTCTCGAAGTTACTGGTGGCCTTCAATGAGGAGAGACGTCAAAGAGTTCATTGCTTCCTGTGAATTATGTTCGCAATTCAAATCCTCTCGCAGAACCCCAGCAGGGTTGCTGCGACCACTACCCATTCCGTCCAAACCATGGACCCATATTAGTATGGATTTCGTTACTGACTTACCACCTAGTAAGAACCATAACACTATTTGGGTGGTAGTGGACAGATTTTCGAAGATGGCTCATTTCATCCCTCTGTCTGGTTTGCCTTCCTCGTCTATTCTGGCTGAACATTTCATTAAAGAGATCTTCCGTATCCATGGATGTCCATCTGAGATTGTGTCTGATAGAGGAGTACAATTCGTGTCCAGATTCTGGCGAGCCCTTTGTAAAACCTTGGGCATACGATTAGCACTCTCATCTTCTTACCATCCGCAATCCAATGGACAAACCGAACGTGTCAATCAAGATCTTGAGACTTTTATAAGGATATTTTCATCAGCCAATCAAGACAACTGGGTAGAGTTACTCCCTTGGGCTGAGTTCGCCCATAACAACATGTACCATGAGTCATCATCCAAAACTCCATTTTTTGTGGTCTACGGTCACCATCCGTCTTTTCCGGAATTTCCTGCCCTCCCGCCCACCCAAGTTCCTGCGGTGGAAACTGTTTGTCAGACTTTTAAAAATATCTGGTCTCAGGTCAGAACCTGTTTAAAGAAGACATCTGTCAAATATAAATCTTTCGCTGATAAGAAGAGGCGGGCTATTCCACCACTAAAAATTGGAGATCGTGTCTGGTTATCCACAAAAAATATTCGTTTGAAGGTTCCATCCATGAAATTCGCCCCTCGTTTTATTGGTCCATATAGGATCATTCAAGTTATCAATCCAGTATGTGTGAAACTCCTTCTTCCTAAGAGTCTTCGGATTTCTAATGCCTTCCATGTATCCTTGCTCAAACCTCTTATTATCAACCGTTTCTCAACTCCTCCCTCAGCTCCGCAGCCAGTTCAAGTTCATCAGGAGGAGGATTTTGAGATTACCGAGGTACTAGATGCAAAAATTTCGCGAGGAGTCCTCCACTTCCTCGTTCATTGGAAGGGCTTTGGTCCTGAGGAGCGCTCTTGGATCAAAGCTGAAGATCTTAATGCTCCTGCCCTTTTGAAGAAGTTTTACTCCAAAAATCCGGACAAGCCCGGTTCCAGGCGTTCTGTGCCCACCTTTAAAAGGGGGGGTACTGTCACTCACCGGACCGTGAGTGCCTCTTCCCGGACATTTAGGAACCGTGGCCGTCCACCATCCTGAGGGTCTGCGCATGCGCAGCCCTTTTCTATACTTCAGTGTATACCCCTTTAACTCAATTGGCAGATCAGGCAACACTCCCTATATTAAGCACCTGTGGTCAACACCACGTTGCCTGATCTTGGAGTCTCATTCCTCATGAGTCTCTGAAGGTGTTCCTGTATTACTCGTGTATTCAGCGCTGCTGATTCCTGTGGTTTCCAAACCACTTCTACTACTGTGGTTCCATACCACTTCTACCATCAACTGTATCATCATGACTGTTTGCTGATTCCTATCTGCTGCCTCCGTGCACTACAGTCTTCTAAACCACTTCTACGTTATTTTACATCTATGTGACTGTTTGCTCATTGCTATCCGCTGCCTCCGTGCACTCCAGCTTTTACTTCACTCACCTGCTTCTCATCAAGTCTGTTTGCTGATTACTATCCGCTGCCTCCGTGCACTACAGTCTCCTGCTTGCAGCTCGCCTGTGTGCATCATCGTGACTGCCAGCTGAATACTATCCGCTGCCTCCGTGCACTACAGTCTCCTGCTTTCAACTCGCCTGTGTTTAACATCGTGACTGCCAGCTGTTTACTATCCGCTGCCTCCGTGCACTACAGTCTCATCTCATCTTTGCTGTGACTTCCTCGAGCCTGCCGCTTTCATTACCATCTGCTACACTTCGTGATCATCAGCTCCTGCCCTGCGCTGCACTCCTGTTTCCCATCGCTGTTGGTTCCTGTGGTTGCTACTGGTTACCTCCGTGTGCCGCTGAGTCCTGCTGCTGTGGTCAGCGCTATCCTCCATCTCCTGCTGATCCACTCTCCACGCCTTCACGTGTTCCACTGGTCTCTACCCTCCTGTCAGCATTTGATTTGTATCTCATCTACTACCCTCTGCTGGATCATCTCCATTCTCCTGGGCCTCCTATGAGTCCAGTTCCACGTGTTGCTGCTCCTGCTGAACCACGGTATGCATACTTCTCATTGACTGTGCTGTGTATTGCATATCTTGCTGGACTGTGTTTGGTTCTCTCTGGAGTCTGCTATCCGCTGAGTCTATTGCCATCATTGACTGTGCTGTGTATTGCATATCTTGCTGGACTGTGTTTGGTTCTCTCTGGAGTCTGCTATCCGCTGAGTCTATTGCCATCATTGACTGTGTTATAATTGTGCTGGACTACTTCAAGAGACTCTCTAGATTGCAGACCTGCTCAGTCATTTATATCTATATGTATATCTATATTGTGCATATTACTGTGGATCGTGTATAAGGTGCCTGTGTATATCCTGTGTTGCAGTCTTCCCCTGTGCACCTCCTCACATATATATTCAGTGGTACAACTTGCTGATGTCAGACCACTGATCCCTGTTTCCAGTATCACCTGTTCCATCATCCTCTCACATAGCAGTGGTACAACTTGCTGCCGCAGACCACTGACTACCCGGATACCTCCACTTGGATTCCATTCCTTCACTCAGACAGCGGTACAACTTGCTACCCGCAGACCGCTGACTCTCATCACCTCCTTGTTTCTGTTGGACATTCCTCCTCCCTATAGCAGTGGTACAACTTGCTATCGCAGACCACTGACTATCTTCACGTGTCCTTGTCCATACAGTTCCTTGTGTATTATTACCTCATTATTACCAGTGTTGCTAGTCATAGACTTTCCTGAGCATCTCATCGGTCATCATTTCATGTTCCGTGATCACCTAGCTACCAGAGTATTCGATTACCATCTACATTGCTCTGGTAAGCCTACCATCTGGTGATCCCTGGGTAAAGACTCCTAGTGCCCGTGACAGAGTGTAGCTGTTGCTTTATGCAGAGATCGCAATTAGATTAAGCTGATAATATTAGGAAGAGTGTTAAATACTTTATTTGATCCTTTATTAGCATTCCACTTCAGTCAATTTTCTGTGCTCAACCTTCCTAAATCCTTTCCCTTGCTTCCACCAATAAAAGTTACCCTGTTTCTTTACGGTCAACGTCTAGTTGGGGTCTTGCCTCTTTCTATATTTAAAGAAATAAAGAGAATATTTTACAATAAACCAGAGAAAACTAAAGAAAAAGCAATCATTGACCACAAGGTGGCAATATTGCAAAGCAACCCTTCAGCGCTCCAACAGCCTTCACAAGTTAGAGACGGTTCTATGTGGAAACCTCCACATGGAGTTTTTCTTTAACTAACTTATCTTGTGACATCTTCCATTTGTGCTTCAAATGTTAGATACAAATCATAACAGTAACATGGCATAGGGCATTCTAAAAAGTATTTTGCGTCAGAGGGTTGGGTCAATGGGTTATTATTGTGTATAATAATTATATTTAGACATTAACTATTATGTTCACTTAAAGAATAACTGAAAATTCAGTTTTGGGTGGAGATCTGTAGGTTAAACATCAATGCTGAATATTTGTCACCTGGGGTCTGAAGTTCCACCCAATCTGGCAGATCCCCTGTTGCTGTCCAGTGATCCTCTCCTGTCCTACAGACAGCGTGCCAAGAATGGACAACACGTTGCTTGTATGATAAAAGCCAAAGGCCCAGATTGGGTCACTATTCTCACAACAGTTGTTAATACAGGCAGGATGCTCTCCATTGACAATATGCTACCTACAGAACAGTGGAGCTCACCGCTGAACCCACTAGACCAAACACCACTCCTCGGGTATATGATATTCTATATTCATGTTTATTTTCCATTTTTGGTGGAAATAACTTTTAATGATTCCTAAATCATATTTTTTATCTTATCCTTTCTGAAATTATATGGTGGAGACTATTAATATATTTATCAAATTTGTATAATTTTGTCCTTCTAAGCCGCTTTTGCTGCTTCCTCCTATCCTTTTGATGGAGACCTTCACAGCACCTACCTCCGCCATGTCCTTTCCCTATACAACACAGAAATATACCAATAATTAAAAATGACCAAACTGCCAGTGGCAGACAAGTCATCCCACCACCGACACCAGTGAAGTACAGGTATATATAAATATAAAAATATAAGTTATCAGCACAAAGTACAAAAGGTAGAAATGTTGAATTAAAAAATGCAAAGTAAGAAAAAAAAATGTAGTGAGTTGATGAAGTCCCCCGTACATTCCTGGTGCCCATCTCTGCCACATGTCTCCAATGTTGGCAATTTTGAAATTACTAGCACTAAAAGCCATTCAAACTAGTACATTCAAATACTCTGATATTGGGATTATTATACCACTAATGTGTACATTAGACTAGGAATGAAGATGCTCACCCTGCACTGACAGGTACCAGTTAGATACTCTTTGCTAAAGATTGTATCTTACCAACAATTAAATATACCTTGAACGAACAAGTGGAACGATGTAAAACAGCAAAGACCTTAGACCTAAAGGAAGCTCGGAGTAAAGACTGGTGCACTGATTTCCAGATCTTCCTAGGGCGGGTGGCCGTGGCCCTGGTTTCAGGTGGTCTATCAGTGGATAGAGAGGACAAGGCGTTAACTCTGGGATGGTACCCCAGGTTGCAATAAAAAGGAGAGTACTGGGAAGACATGTGGCATGCATTGTTGTATGCAAATTTAGCCCAGGGAAGGAGGTTAGCCAAGTCGTCAAGGTGCTTGGAAATATACAATCGAAGATACTGTTCCAAGGATTGGTTTACCCTTTCGGTTTGTCCGTTTGACTGCGGGTGGTAGGATGATAGACTGAGACTGATGCCTAGGAGGGAGCAGAAGGCCTTCCAGAAGACTGTGATGAATTGTGAACCCCGATCTGACACAATATCTTCCGGTAGCCCATGGTAACGGAATATATGTTTGACGAACAAGGTAGCCAAAGAGCGGGCAGAAGGTAACTTGGTCAAAGGAATAAAATGGGCCATTTTACTGAACCGGTTACTCAGATGGTGTTGCACCTGGAAGATAGAGGTAATAAATCAACGATGAAGTCCATGGACACATGGGTCCAAGGTCTGACCGGGACACGTAACGGCAGTAATAGCCCAGAAGAGGAACTTCGGGAAACTTTGTTCTTGGAGCACAGGTCACAGGATGATATATACTCTCTTACATCCGCAGACAAAGATGGCCACCACACAGTGCGAGAGACAATTTCAATGGTCTTGGCAATAAGGGGATGTCCAGAAGCCTTGTTGTCATGACACTGTGAGAGGACCGACTTTCTGAGGTGTACAGGCACGTAGAGTTTGCCCACTGGCGTTTCAGAAGGTGCCTGTGGTTGACACTGCTGAAGGGTTTTACCCAGTTCCTGCGTGAAGGCAATCAAAACAGAAGAAGCTGGAATAATGGAACAGAGCTCAGAAACTGGAGGTTGAGAAGAGATAAAGCTACGAGACAGGGCATTCGCTCTTAGGTTCTTTGAACCACACCGGAAGGTAATAATAAAATGGAAACTGGAGAAGAAGAGGGACCACCGTGCTTGCCTGGAGTTCAACCTTTTAGCGGACTCGATGTAGGACAAGTTTTTATGGTCCGTATAGATTGTGATAGTATGTTTTGCTCCTTCAAGCCAGTGGCGCCATTCTTCTAATGCCCATTTGACGGCCAGTAATTCACGATTGCTCACGTCGTAATGTTCTTCAGCGGAAGAGAATTTTCGAGACAAATAAGCACAGGGATGAACGCGGTGATCTTTAGGATCTTTCTGAGACAATACGGCTCCAACTCCTACATCTGAAGCATCAACTTCAACAATGAAAGGAAGGTCTGGATTAGGATGTCTCAGAACTGGGGCAGACATGAAAGCACGTTTCAAGGCTTTGAAGGCGGAAACTGCAGCCAGACTTTAGGATCAGCACCCTTGCAGGTCAGAGCTGTGATGGGGGCGATAAGAATAAAAAAAGAACTGATGAACTTACTATAATAATTGGCGAATCCCAGGAACCTTTGGATGGCCTTCAAATTAGAGGGTTGCACCCAGTCGAGAATAGCCTGTACCTTTGTTGGGTCTATAATGAAGCGTTCAGGAGAAATGACATATCCCAGAAAAGTGTCCTTGGAGACTTCAAATTCACATTTTTCTAATTTAGCGTACATGTGATGATGACGGAGCTTCAGAAGTACTTGTCGAACATGTTTCCGATGTTGTTCTAATGAGCGGGAGTAAATCAGTATGTCATCTAAATAGACCACTACAAAGGAACCTAAGAATTTGCAAAGGACATCGTTAATTAAGTCTTGAAAAACAGCTGGAGCGTTGCTGAGGCCGAAGGGCATAACGAGGTATTCATAATGGCCCGCTTGAGTATTAAAGGCCGTCTTCCATTCGTCGCCACTTCGGATACGTATCAGATTGATTGCTCCTCGTAGGTCAATTTTAGTATAGATTTTAGCCCCTTTCAGTTGATCGAAGATGACTGAGATAAGTGGCAAGGAATAAGTATTTTTAATGGTTATTTTATTTAACCCTCTGTAATCGATACAAGGCACCCAACTTTAACTGCAGAGGAGGTGAGCGATGATAAATTTCACCCTTATCCAGGAGATTCCCGCCCAAACCATGAGCAGTGATGACGGATTGCAGAGGAATGGCTGAGAAACCCAGGGACCGGGCGAGGGCCAAGTCCAAAAAGTTTCCAGCAGCTCCACTGTCCAGGAATGCAGGAACGGAAATATCCCGTCCGTTTTAAGAGACCTGAGCAGGTACAAGCAGGAAATTTTTTGGAGAGATGACTTGTAGGCCTAAGTGGACACTCTCCATGTTCACTTGGCCTGGTCTTTTCCCAGTTTAACGGGGCAGAAACGGAGCAGATGGCCCTTCTCTCCACAGTACAAGCAGAGACCCAATGTACGCCTCCGGGTACGTTCCTCAGACAACAGTCGATATGCTCCCAGCTGCATAGGCTCGACCTGGTCAGTGAATGAAGTTGGGAAGGCGTAGGAGAATAGGATGAAGGATTTTCCATCTCAGCTTTCCTTTCCCTGAATATTCTGTCGATCCAAATTGCTAGCTGCATGAGCTCCTCGAGAGATTCCGCAGTGGGATACTGGACAAGGGAATCTTTGATTTGTTCTGACAGACCCAACCGGAACTGACTACGGAGAGCTGGCTCATTCCATTCACTATCCGAGGCCCAACGCCTGAAATTGGAGCAATATTCTTCCGCGGACCGTAGTCCTTGTACTAAAGATCGCAGCTGCGCTTCTGCAGAAGCCACTCGGTCCGGATCGTCATAAATCAAACCAAGGGCAGAAAAGAATGCGTTCAAAGATTGTAATTGAGGACTATTGGGATCCAAGCTGAATGCCCAAGATTGAGAATCCCCTTGTAACAGAGAAATAACTATCCCCACTCTTTGCTGTGGTGATCCGGACGAGAGTGGTCTCTATTTGAAATAAAGTTTGCAACTTTCACGGAAATTGCGAAAGAGCCTGCGGTCCCCAGAGATGCGATCTGGCAAATTCATTTTTGGTTCTACCATAAAAGGCTGAGCGGCTTGCGAAGCTCTTGATGCCTGTTCTTGGGCAGTCTGCCGCTGAGACAGTTCTTGAACCATTTGGGACAAGGTCTGGATTTGTCCTGTCAACACTTGCGCCGGACCGAATACAAGACAATTCACTCACTCCTAATGTAAATTTTTTGGGCCGGTTATAATGTTAGGAACCCCTCTAAACAGTACAGCGAAACCCGGAGTCTGCTCCGAAAGTCTGGTGTTCACTGTTGCCCCTAGTGGTGGGGACAGACTTGGCTGCAGAAAAAACAGAGGGTCGTGAGATGTGTACCGGCTGGGGAGAACCCAGGAAGGCGGAGTGAGGTCCAGACGAGGGTCGAGGGCCGGCAGCAGACAGCGTATCCAGTAAACAAGCTGAGGTCAGAGGTCACAGGCAAAACAGCAGCGTAAGAGTCCAGGCAATAGATCAAGGGGCACAGGCAATCAATCGTAGTCAGATATCCAGGCAAGGGTCGGCAACAATAATCAGGTACAAAACGCAAGCAGGTAGCACAGGGAGTAGAATAGTATGCACTGAAGCAGGAACCATAACCAGCAGGGAGGGCTTTTCCCTTCCTGCCTTATAAACAAGTAGTGGCCAATGAGAGGTGTCCTGCACAGCAGGAGGAATTAGCCCAGCTGGGCTTAAACTAAACTACTTGTGCGCACGCGCCCGGCTGCCTAGATGCCGGGACGCGGCGCTAACAGCTGAGAGGGACCAGGGGTAAATGATGCCCCGGTCGTCATGACAACGGCCGGGACGCAGAGCCTGCAGGGGAAGTGAGTCGCGGCGGTGCCCGGACCCGCCGCGGCTCATAACAAGTGGATGCATCCTTTATATGTAGGAGCAATATATTTCCTGTAATATATTTCCTGTAGGGTAAGACTGTCTGATATGAAAAACTCATGTTACACAAGAGTGCTCAGGCCATACAATCCATTGTATACTTCCTTTTAGGTCCTAAACATATAAAAGCAGTTAGTGTAAACTATTGCAACTCAGTTAGTTTGGGAACTTCAGGAATTTGAATGATAGGAAAAGACAAATTGTTAGTTATAAGCTTTGGTATATACACTATATGGACAAAAGTATTCGGAAGCTTGGCCATTACACCAACAGGGACTGTAATGACATTGTATTAAAATACATATACTTTCATATGGAGTTGGTTCCCCTTTTGCAGCGATAGCAGCTTCCACTCTTCTTGGAAGGATTTCCACAAGATATTGGAGTGTTTCTGTGGGAATTTCAGTTTCTCCGCCGAAACTGCCCTAGCTAAAGTCACTAACTGCCAAATCCAGATGCCACTACTCCTTCCTTCTCCTCTTGGACCACTCTGAGCCTTTGATGCTGAGATCACCTTCCCCTGCTGCATACCCTCCGCTTGTTTTGCTTTTCCGAAATTGTCCTCTCTTGGTTCAACTTCTATCTCTCTGACCGATCCTTCTCTGTCTCTACCTCTGGCTCCACCTCCGCCTCCTCCCCACTTTCCGTAGGTGTCCCTCATAGCTACGTCCTTGGCCCACTGCTCTTTTCTTTGTATACCTCTTCACTGGGTGATCTTATAAGCGCTTTCGGCCTCCAGTACCATCTCTATGCTGATGACAGCCAAATCTACATTTCTTCTCCTGTACTCTCCCCTTCCATTCTCAATAAGGTGTCCTGCTGCCTCTCTGCCATTTCCTCCTGAATGGTCCAACATGTCCTCAAACTTAATATGGCCAAATCCAAACTTATCACCCCCCCCCTCTAGTGACACCTTCCCTTCCACCCTCTCCATCACTACTAGTTCTACCATCATCTCCTCTTTAGCCCAAGTTCGTTTCCTGGGGGTCACCCTTGACTCCTCCCTCTCCTTCACCCCTCACATTCAATCCCTTGCCCAATCCTGCATCTTCAATCTCCGCAACATAGCCCGGATCAGAGCCTCCGTCTCCTCCAAGGCTACCAAAACCCTTATCCACTCTCTGATCATCTCCCACCTGGATTACTGCAACCTCTTCCCTACTGGACTCCTGTCTCGCTCCTCTTCAGTCCATACTCAATGCTGCTGCCCGAATTATCTACCTCTCCCAACGGTCTTCATCTTCTTCCCCTCTCTGTCAAGCCCTTCACTGGTTCCCCCTCAGTTTCAGAATCCTCTTCAAACTCCTCTCCTTCACTTTTTTTTTTATAATATTTATCTTTATTGAAGTTTTTAAGGCAGTTTCAACAGAGATTCACAGGAACAGATAAGTGGGTAACAAAACCACCTCATTAATACAAAATGTCATAATAACACATTCAAATAAATGTTATAATAGAAGAAGAAGGAAGAGAGAAAAAGGAAAAGACAGAGATGGGGATAGGTAAGGGGGGGGGGGCAATGTTTCCTAGTACAGATTATGTAAATAAACAATTCAAGTCCTAGCAAGGAGAGTAGGTGAGAGAACTGGTTTGTTTAAATGATTAAATTTGTCGGAGTCCTGGAATTCGAGCCATGGGCTCCAAATGGAGTAATATTCAGTAACTTTATCAGCAGATGAAAGTAAAAGCTCATCCATAACTCTATAAAACTCCAATCTCTGGAACCACTCCCGGATGGTTGGGGGGTTAGGAGATCTCCATCGGGTTGGAATCACTGCTTTCGCAGCCGAAATCAGATAACGTAAAATGGTTTTTTTAAACCTGGAAATTGGAATGTCGATCTTGTTGAGAAGCCAGAAGGCGGGACTATCAGGAACATCATCTCCTAATATTTCAGCAGAGACCTCCATGACTTTGGACCAGAAAGGTCTGAGTATCTCACAATCCCACCAGATATGCATAGTAGTGCCCCGGGCATTCTGGCATCTCCAACAGGAGTCAGAAACACCCTGGCAAAAGTTTGCTAGTTGGGCTGGGCACCTATACCATCTTGTTAGAACCTTGTAATTAGTTTCTATTATAGAGACTCCTTCACTTTTAAAGCCCTCTCTAATTCCACTGCTCCATATCTCTCCAACCTCATCTCCACTCATACTCCTTCTCTCCCACTGCAGTCATTCAACAACCGTTGCCTTACCTTCCATCTGATCACCAACTTTCATTTCCGCATTTAAGACTTCTCCCGTGTTGCCCCCTTCTCTGGAATGATCTCCCCAGTTATATCAGGCTTTCACTTAGCCTGTCAGACTTCAAACGCTCCCTTAAAACCCACTTGTTCAGGCTAGCCTACCCTTCCTCCACCTAACCCTGCCCTCCTCCATCCCTCATCTCTCACTCTAACTAACCTTTCTATACCTCGCCCCTCTTTCTTACTCCTCTCCCCTCAGTGTTCTTGTCCCTCACCCCCTATTGCTACTCTGTGTCTACTGTCAATCTCTCCCTCACTTTTAGATTGTAAGCCTCCTTGAGAAGGGCCCTCTTTCCTCATGTCCTCCACCTCTTGTATTCCTTTGCCCTTAGCCCTCCGCCCCTTTTCTCCATTTCGTCACTTGACTCCTGTCCTCATCTTTCCTCTTCTCTCGTGCCCACTCTTCTCCATCTGCCCTGATCCTGTAAGTGTTGCCCACTCTATTTGGCAAAGGGCACAGGCGCATCTCTTTATTCACTCCCCCACCTCTCTCCTTCCCTTCCTATCTGTACACTCAAATTCATTTTTACCTCTTTGCCCTATGTACATCTCTGTGCTAATTAGTACTTGTTTATACATATTGCTCTTTGTCTATATTTATTACACTTTGCTTACTGCTTTTTGCTTTGTACTACCTTGTATGCCATGTATTGTCACCCTGTACTGTTTCGCCAAGCTCTATGTACGGTGCTGCGGAGCCTTTGTGGCATCTTACAAATAAAAGATAATAATAATAATTTGTTCCCAATCATTATGTAGAGCATTTATGAGGTCAGACACTGATGGATGTTGGATGAGAAGGCCTGGCTCGCAATCTCCGTTCCAGTTCATCACAAAGGTGTTCGATGGGGTTGAGGTCAGGGCTCTGTGCAGGCCAGTCAAGTTATTCCACACCAAACTCATCAAACCATGTCTTTGTAGTCCTTGCTTTGTGCACTGGGGCACTGACTTGTTGGAATAGAAAAGGGCCTTCCCCAAACTGTTGCCACAAAGTTGGAGGCATAACATTGTCCAAAATGACTTGGTATGCTGAAGCATTACGATTGCCCTCACTGGAGATAAAGGGCCTAGCCCAAACCCTAAAAAACAGTCCCATACCATTATCCCTCCTCCACCAAGCTTCACAGTTGGCATAATGCATTCAGGCAGGTAACATTCTCCCGGCATCCTCCAAACCCAAACTCGCCTATCTGACTGCCAAACAGAGAAGTGTGATTCGTCACTCCACAGTCCAGTGTCGGTGTGCTTTACACCACTCTATCCGGCGCTTGGCATGGGTCTTGGTGATGTGAGGCGTGCATGCAGCTGCACGGCCATGGAGACCCATTCCATTAAGCTCTCACCGCACAGTTTTTGTGCTTACACTAATGCCAGTGGAAGTTCAGAACTCTTCAGCTATGGAATCACCAGAGCGTTGGCGACTTTTATGCACCATTTGCCGTAGCAGTCATTGACTCTACTCTGTGATTTTACATGGTTTTCCACTTCGCTGCTGAGTTGCTGTTGTTCCTAAATGCCTCCACTTTCTAATAATATCACTTACAGTTGACCGTGGAATATCCAACAGGGATTGAATTTCACAAACTGTCTTATTGCAAAGATGACATCCTATCACAGTACCACGCTTGAAGTCACAGAGCTCTTCAGAATGACCCATTTTGTATCACAAATGTTTGCAAATGGAGACTGCATGGCTAGGTGCTTGGTTTTATATACTGGCAACAGGTCTGATTAAAATACCTCAATTCAATCATTAGCAGGTGTGGCCAAATACATTTGTCTTTATAGTGTAAGTCATACACTATTCCATAACATGCATTTTTAGTTCTAACATTTTCCTGCAACTGATGCAAGTAGCACTCATATGCTGGTTTTGGGGCTATATCTGGCTTCTAGAAATGTTTTATTAAGTCAAGATTAGCATTCACCAGAGTATTGTTGCATGTTGTTGCAGCACTGGAGTCATGAGTTCAATTCCCACCCATGGCCTTATCTGTGAGGAGTTTGTATGTTCTCCCCGTGTTTGCGTGAGTTTCCTCCGGGTGCTCCGGTTTCCTCGTGTGGTGCCCCAAAGCCCTGTTGAACAGCACAGACGAGTGCATAAACACTTTTAAAATGCAGGGCTACAAAGGGTTTATTGTGCTCTGAAGATGTCCCCAGGAGTGATTGACAGGAGGAGGTTGAAGGCCCTGATTGGCTGGGGGAGTAACAGGAAGAGGATGTGCAGGAAGGAGGAGTGTGTGGCATGGTAGAAGAAAGGGGAAGCTGACACGCAGCTGGGCAGAGAGACTGATCTGCTGCTGGAACAGGTGACATTGCCAGCACACACGGCTGGAGAACGGCTGGAAACACGCAGTGGGGCGTCCAAGACAGTCTTGACTAACTACAGAACATTTTCAAGGTAAAATCCTAGCCTGCAGTGTACTGCACACACACCAGTGTCAGAGGGAAGAGTGCTGAGAGAATCTATCCAAACTGACATTGCATTTCTGTACAAGGAAGAATATTGTGCCCTCCTTGGGAGCTTTTCCCTCAGATCATACCTTCACACAGGCTGCAGGGAACCATTAAGACGGTCGTTTCAGCTAAATCCTGTGTGGGCTGATATCTGAACTCTATTCCCCGTGCAGAGTATATGTACTATTAGAGACGCATTGATTTATGAGAGAACAGCGCCATCTTGTGACTGAATTGAGCAACAGTCCTGTGTTTTGCTATAATCTTTAACCCAGCCTACAGTTTAACATCTACCCTTTTGAGAGAAAGTACAGGGACTTAATCGGGATTGTTAACCCTTCTGGAAACCTCTGCAAGACATTTGAACACTACAAAATTCCTGTGCACAGGTCAGCCCAGGACTGAGTGGAAAATATGGTAACGTTACCAGGGATAATATTGGTGCACCAAATGTTTTAGATGGATGTTAATGTTATGTGATTTACCTAAGAATTGATTTATTAATATTGAAGGTGTGACATTCAGTGTTAGTGGTACCGCTGCGATTCAAGTTAACTCAGCAGTAGATGCTAAAAGTGGGGCGCCTGACCCATAGGGAATAGCACGGTACCCCAAACACCTGAATAATAAGGAGCCCTCTAGTGGGAGCGGTAGTGACCGTAAGAGTCTTGATGGGTTATTATTGATAGTTCTTGCATCATCACCATTTAGATATTGTTAACTTGAAAGTAGTAACTGTGATTACCAGTGTGCCTTATTAGACAATGTGCATTGAAGATGTTATCGTTATTCTGCCTTATACTCACCAGGTGTATGTTATATGTTAAATGCTATTGTGCTCTATGCTGATCAGATGCATTATTTTGTCATTACTATTGAGCTGAAGGGGTCAGTGGCGCGGTGTCTTACCAAAACTATCCTTACCGCATTCTCAATAAACCCAAGTTGTTTGACCAATCCTTTTCCCTTTCATTGAAGTATTTATCTCCTGACCACCGGATATCCGAACAGAAAAGAACCTGACTCGTGTCTGGAGGACAAGGTAAGGGAAGGATTTCCCATCAGTACTCAACCACCACACTCGCACACTTCAAAAACATACTGGTAGGTTAATTGGCTGCTAACAAATTGACCCTAGTCTGTGTGTCTGTCTGTGTATGTTAGGGAATTTAGACTGTAAGCCCCAATGGGGCAGGGACTGATGTGAGCGAGTTCTCTGTACACCGCTGCGGAATCAGTGGCGCTATATAAATAAATGGTGATGATGATGATGATATCTGTCCCAAACTCCTCATCTTCATCCAAAGCCTTGTGTCAGAGACCTATCTCTAATAGTATTCTTACTTTGCTACTTGCAGTTGGTGATGGCCCACTTGGAGCATGGAGCCTAATGATTGTCTGGTCTTTGAGCAGACAAGAAGGAGGCCGAGAGGCAGGTGCACCCCTAGGATGCTGTAGGGACAAAAGAAGATGGCCAATCATACAAGTGACTAGCACTTTACATATTCTGCTTCTGTAGATGATAACATAACTGATACTTTATTATTATTATTATTATTATTATTATCCTTTATTTGTTGGGCGCCACAAGGTTTCCGCAGCGCCGTACACAGTACAAACAGTAGTACAAAACAGGGTGACAAAGTACAGAACAAAAAACACAAAGTACCAATGCTTCAAGAACTCCAGGAAGACATATGGAGTAAAGACAGAGCAGAAGAACCGGTAGGGGAGGGGGGGCCCTGCTCATAAGAGCTTACATCCTAAGGGAGGGTGAAACAAAAACAGGCACGAAAGGGAGCCAGTGAAGCAGGGGGAGAGAAGAAAGGGGCCAGGGGAGAAAGGGAGAATGAAAAGAGTGGATGAGGGTTAGGTGGCTGGTTGGTAGGCTTTAAGGAACAGGTGGGTTTTAAGTGCCCGTTTGAAGGAGCACAGGTTCGGAGAGAGACGGATGGAACGAGGGAGGTCATTCCAGTGTAAGGCTGCAGCTCAGGAGAAGTCCTGGATTCTAGAGTGGGAAGAGGTGATCAGAGTGGAGGAGAGGCGAGCGCAGGGAGCGGACCGGAGTGTAGGTGGTGAGGAGGTTAGAGATATAGGGGGCAGTAGACTGGGAGAGAGCTTTGTAAGTAGTGGTGAGGAGTTTGAAAAGGATCCTGTAGGGGAAGGGGAGCCAGTGAAGGGCTTGGTAGAGGAGGAGCGGCGTGAGAGAAAGATGAGTCGAGCAGCCGCATTGAGAACGGAGCGGAGGGGGGCAAGGTGGGAGAGGGGGAGGCCAGTGAGGAGAAGGTTGCAGTAATCGAGGCGGGAGATGATGAGAGAGTGGATGATTGTTTTGGTGGCATCTTGAGAGATACTTGCTTTCTGATGTATTATTTAAAACTTTTCTTGTTTTGTTTGTTTATATGTCTTCGTTGAAAGCTATCGGGTCATCTACGTAGAGAAGCAGGCACATCCATTTTTCAGCTTTAGACTTGGAATACAGCTTGACATTGTGTCAACCCTTCTTGTAATAACATTTTGTTCATCTTAGAGTTCCGCACTCTGGCTAATTGCTTGTCTCTACAGTGATCTCTGTAAAACAAATTGTTCATCTCCTTTTCTGGCATATCTTTCCGGTTGTGACATGTACCATTTCTCATCAATGTCACCATTAAGGAAGCCGGCTTTCATCTTGCTTTCACCTTCCATGCAACTGCCATGGCCATCAAGGTTATATGTACTTATGAAAAAGGTGGGGAAGTGCTGATAAAATTAGCACATTATTTATTCATAGGAATTTAAAGCCCATTAAATTGGATACTATTATACAGATATATTAAAAGAAAGAATCATACAAAAATTGAATGCATTTTAACCAATACTCCTAAAACTTAATCAATCCGAATTGAAAATAAATAAACATGCATATGGTCAAACCAATGCTAACACATCAACATATTGGCCAACAGTTATGGATAATTCAGTTGATCCTCATAATGATGATATAGAAACGAGGATGTTACATAGCTAAGATCTCCAATAGTCCTATTGGACCCATGTCAACATTATCCCTCAGTCCAATAAAAAGGGCTAATATGTAACCACACAATAATGGGCATGTGTGGCGTCTCATTCAAGGCATTTAAATCTCCATAAGTATACAAATTAGGACACCAATACGCATCCAATGTTTTTAAATCGATGGTATATTCTAGAACTAATCTTTATGGAGACTCCTATGTACTGCCGTCCGTTGGAATGGCCGTTAAATCCTGAAAGAAAATTTGAGTATCCTCACATTAAGCAGCTAATAATATTCTGGTTGTTGATCGGAATTCCGGAAATGATGTCACTGACGCATTTCTCCGCCCTGACCGACGGTTTCATCAGAGGTAAGTTTTATGTACTTAGCAAATAAAGAAAAAGTGATATCACAATCTTTACCGTATTGTTGCAAATATCTCTTTGTGATTAATCTTGTCTTGAATCTGTGAACTTTGCCCTCAGTGTGGCACTATGTCAATATACCCATTTGAATCTGATTGCAAGCTTACTTGGTGGTAACTTAAATTAAATTTCCAAGTTGTGCAGATGGTTAAGAGATTTAATTTCTGCTTTTTAATTCTGCTTCCCTTTCCATGACTCTGACTCAGGCTGTGGTGCTGTTTGAACCATGAAGGACAGGTGTTTAGATGTTGTTAAAGAGCATAGGTGGTATTAATCTCTCTTTTTCTGCAACAGTTGGGTTGCCTAATTTGATTTCAACGTCAGTTTATTTCTCTATGTTTCAGATTAAGCATGTTGCTCAGGCCTACTTTTGTCTTAGTGCTAAATACTGTAATCATTTTTGGCTCCTCTTGTAGCCTGCCAGAATTCATTCTGCTGCAGGCAGTTATTGAATGCGCTTTTCTTTTGAAACATGCGCATAGGCCTTGTTTCCAAATATTCTAATATGCTGCAGATCAGGATTATTTCTGTTCCACTGTTCGTATGGAATATTCTCTGTAGCAACTGAATAGCAGTGTTAAGTGTTTGTGTTAAATTGTGGGGGGAGGGATGCTGTGTGTATATGTGATATTTAAGGCTACTAGTATATGTGTTTATATGAGGAAGGAAAGGAAGAATGGGGTGTGTTTGTGTGATATTTGGGTTAATTGTGTTATGTGTATGTGTGAGGAAGGGAGGGAGGGGTACTGTATGTATGTATGATAATTGAAGGTAGTAGTGTCATGTTTATGTGTAAGGTAGGCAAGAAGGGGGAGGTAATATTTGTATGATTTTTGGGTGTAGTACTATTATTTGAATGTGTGAGTTAGGTATGGAAGAGTGCTGTATGTATGTGTGATGTTCTGGGGTAGTAGTGCTAAGTGTTTGCTACAGGTAAGTAGGGAGGTGTGCTGTATGTAGGTATGAAGTTATAAGGTGTTATGTGTGAGTTAGGGAGGGAGGAGCATTATGTTTATATGTGATGTTTGAGGGTAGTAATAATATGTGTATGTGTGAGGTGGGGAGGGAGGGTTGCTGCATGTATCCGTGATATTTGGGGTAGGGTAGTTATAATCCCATTATGGTAAGTCATATTTTGTTTATATTTTGTGTCTGTATGTTTCATTTGAAATATGTGTGGGGGATGGGGGGGGGGGGGGGTTCTGTAGTGGATTGAAAAACGTGACAACCATGACAAAATACTTTTGCACCTGCTGACCTGGGTCATGCAGGAAGATAAGAAAGGTCTGTATTGTTTCCACTCGTGTGTCAGTAATCATGACGCAGCATCTTTTTTTTAATTATTCTTTCTACCTTGTCATTTGATCACAGCGAAACAAAACATTAGTGCTGATTTACACAACAGGATGTGTGAATAATTTCTGATTGAATACATAAATTGCTTCACCTGGGAAATACGATGTATTGACAAATCAAGTGAGTTCAGCATTGACTTGCAGACACATCTTCTTGGAAGATCAGTGACTCACATGACCAAATTAATGAACTAGTATTACAGCAAGATCACGTGACCAGATAAGAGATCTGTTCAAAATCCTGTAACTCTGCAAGGAGCAGACAAAGCCATGATCTTAGGACATGAAACACATTGTCTTAGAAGTAAACATCACGGGTATGTATATAATGGGGATGCGTGTTCAGACAAGGCTAAAAGCTCTATGAATAAATCAGCTGCACAAAGTGTAACTAAATTACAATGCCTGTAATCCATGATCACAGATAACCCAGAGCTGTTTTGGGGTCATCAGTATTGTGGATAAAAAAAATTCTGGTCGTGCTACCTATGTAAACAACATTTTGATTGGCCAAATTGATTACTACAGCCCAAATATGACCGAAATTGATGTTAGTGTAGGATCAATACAACAATCTGTCCTGATTAATCCATACTTGAAAACTTTTCCTTGTTGGCTTCAGGGAGATCCCGGGGGAGGTGGGCGTGCGGGAGCGGGGCTTGATGTATCGCATCATTTTGGCACCACCCCCTAAACGATTGTCACAATTTTGGCCAATTACAACAGGGGACGGAGCTAAGATGATGCAATATTTGCATCATTAACCCCCCGCCACTTATCTACTGCAGGGGTGAGAACCTAGAGGTTGCCCTGCTGTCTCAGGAGCCCGGGAGGTCTCCCAGAAATGCGGGAGTCTCCCTGACATTCTGGGAGAGTAGGCAGCTATGTGTTAAAGAAAAGCAGCTAATGAATCTCTAGAGACTGAAGTGTCTTTTACGTTTCTGTCTCCATTACTGAAGTCATGTTGTCTTACCTGTCAGTCTTTGATTAGCTCTTGGTCTCCGTGAAAATGGCCACCTCCATAGGCATCAGTATATGGACATAGGACACAATTTCTGAACATTGTCATAATGCCACAGATGGAGAAGCCAACCACGTCTTGTACTGGCTCAGCATCAGGGAGAATGCCAGACTCTTCAGGGAGTGAGGGAGATCACCCCTATTTCAGGAAGTCTCACTGACAAAAAATGCAGATGGCCCAGTGACCCAGCCCAAGGTAGCTAACTAAGGGACTGGTCTGGGGGCCAGATGCCCCTCTGACACCCAGCCCAGCCTGCCCCTGGCTATAGGCATATCAGTTCTTACACTGTCAGACTGATAAATTATCTTAATAATATACTGATGTAGTTAGAGCAGTGTCTTGATACAAAACATTATGTGATCATCATAATATTATCAGTGTTTTGAATAATAATAATAATAATAATATTAATAATAATAATAAATGGAAAGAAAATACTTTAAAAGGATACTGTAATAGAACATATACAAAGCCTAAATATTGCTAACCCTAATAAAACAAATACATAGTAAATATGAAAATATATATTCTGGTAGAAAGTTTAATACCGATCATATATACATAAAAAAGTTAAAAATGTTTATATATAAAAAAAAAATATATATATTAAAGATTCATTCAAGAAAAGGTGCAATTTTGCATCCTTCATTTAGAACTTTAGAACAATGTATAGATCCAGAATGGAAATCACAGGAGTCTATACCCTTCCATAGGCAAAGCGAGGGGGTTGCCAAGTGCCTGGAACCCCCCCCCCCCCCCCAAGCCTGGGGCACTGTATAATTGAAGTGGCTGGACTCTGCTCTGGCTTCGCACAACTATTCTTGAAAAGGGAGAGCTGCGTGTACCTAACAGTAGTGTAAGCAGTATTGCCCATGTATATTATGAGGATAGGAAGAGTTGGAGAGCAGCCAAGCACTGTCTAATATTATAGCCACGCCCCCATGCATGCTGGTCACGCCCACTGGCAGCATGGTGTGGAAACCCCCCTCTACAAATCTTGAATTTGCCCCTGCCTCCTCTCTATAACTTTTAGGCTTGGGAATCAGATGCATGGAATTTCTGAAAATTGTCTCGGGACAGTATGATTATCCAACTTGTGTTTTTATATATTTCTATTTTATTATAACTGTCTCATAACTCTGGGCTCATGGCTTTGATTCAGACCAGAGCCTTATGCGTGTGCAGTTTATATGTTCTCCCTATGTCGGCATGCACTGATTTCCTCCCTCTCTCCAAAGACATACTGATAGGTTAACTGGCTTCTGACCAAATGAACTCTAGTGTACATGCACGTGTCTCAGTGTGATCGGGAATATACTGGGGCAGAGACTGATGTGAATGATTACATCTTCTCTGTAAATCACTGAGTAATATGTAGGCTCTGTGTAAATAAATGTTAATAAATAACTTTTTTATGTGTTCCTAGGTACAAATTTTGAGACATTAAAATAAAATATTTTTCCATCATTTACTTCTTGATTTTTGTAGTTCTAAATCAAAATTTCCTACCGTAACAAGACTATTATTTGCGAATTTGTGCAGGATATACTCGTTTTTCAAATCTATCTTAGATTGACTCTCAATAGGGTTGATGTTCATACAGTTTTGCTGTAGCCTGGTGATCTGTATAGAATGGTATGTGGTTCCTCCAGCTGCACATGACAACCAGTTGTTGCTATCAACTTGTTTATACCTAGATAGGAATTTATTGCCTGTGTTGTAGCATTCTCAGTACTATCTACCACCAAATCTAAAAAATATATTTTTCTTCCCTATGTTGAGATGTACACTTCAAATTCCAATCATTATCACTAATGAAAACAAAAATTAGAAAAGCCTTGAATTCACCATTACTAAAATGTCGTCTATGAACCTTTTATACGGTTTAATTTGACTGTAAAGGTTTTTATCGGAAATAGGCATTTTTTCCCTTTCTAATCACATACCAATTTGCTTACCTAGGCGTAAAAATAGCCCCTTAGCAGTCACATACACCTGTAAGTGAAATTTGTTAGGGAAAATAAAGAAATTATTTTCAAGGACAGATTTAATTACATTTAAAATAAGTCATTTGTTATGTGGAATGGCGATGTATAATGATTATCAGTTGTATACCACTTGAAGTTGTCCTGTCAAATCAATGTGCTCAAACACTACGGAATTTCAGTTAAATCTTAAATATAAGAATTTAAACACATTTGGAATCTGGAACATGTTGCTTATTAAAAATGCCCATGCATTCTCGCACTATCGATGGGGCACACTAGGGGATTTATTAAGTATTTTGGGTCGGTGGTAAAACCGGGGATCTTAGGATTTATGTTATATAGGTAAGATTATTTTTATAGTGAGCATACATTCCCTTAACCCTTTATTCGGAACTATTTTTTAAATTTGTATGCACATTTTATAGGTTGGTCTATAGTTATTGTTTGATGTACACTTAGATCCCCAACAAGTCTAAGGGCTAGATTTACTAAGCTGCGGGTTTGAAAAAGTGGGGATGCTGCCTATAGCAACCAATCAGATTCTAGCTATCATTTTGTAGAAGGTACTAAATAAATGAAAGCTAGAATCTGATTGGTTGCTATAGGCAACATCCCCACTTTTTCAAACATGCAGCCTAGTAAATCTAGCCCTAAATGTCTTCTGAAATGTGTTTTATACATTCTTTAATGTGTCCATTAAGACAATACAAATACTAGAACCACTAAATATATCAGATGGCATGCGGAAACGGCAGTTAGTGATTGCCATGCGTTAGATTAGCTTTGTGTCTAACCTGCCACGTAATCATCTTCTCACAAATAAAAAAAAACTGTTACAAATTTGTGAAGAAACAAATTAACCTGGCACTAAAAAAAGAATATTTAAAGCACATATAAATAAAAATCCTATTACAAAAACGAACCTAATAGTGGCAAAAGAAATGCAATAGACAATGACCCACTGCAATTTAGTTACACATCTTAATGTACAAGTGCCTCCAGAGAATAAAACAAATTTCTTAGGTGTTAATCAAAAATATTTGAATGTACTAATCTATACAAACAAATATTATATATATATTTGTTTGTATAGATTTAGTGATGTGACCAAATCCTATGTTTTGGTTTTGGTTCTAAAGCCATCTTTGTGTTTTTTTGTCTTTGTCCAAAAAATCCTTATGTCTTTTGGTTTTGGGTCTGGATTTAATTAAAAATAGGTAAAATCATGTGATTTTGAGTTGTGTTTGCTCCTACAATGACTAATTATTACATTAACATACATTTACAGTCATTTACAGTTTATTTTCGAATGAACTCTTCACACAAAATTTTGGCCAAAGGCTGCAGTGGGCTAGCTGGCTAAAATTTGTGACAGAGCAGTGGCACAAATATATTGCAGTTTAATAAAAGATACAATCCCTATGAAATATAGTGGCACAGCAGTGTGTATAATGTATCTATACGCGGTCGCTGAATGCCGAAAATTACATTTCTGAGTTTTTCCAACATTGGTATGTTTCTTAGATGAAAGCTACGATAGAAAGAGTAACTTGTCCGTTAATGATCTGGCATTGTGTGCTAGCACTACTGCTGAAAGAATGAGGAGGAGAATGAACAACCCAGTTTTGTGTACAAAGCATGCTACAATCCTTATAAAACATAGTGGCAGACCCCTGGCTGATAGAATGGTAATTTTAGACAAGTAGATAGATGAAGGTGGGCTGCACCCGGAACAAAATTGGTAAAAGACCACACACACTATATATTTTTAATGTTAAACAGCATGCCTCTTGGAAAGTGAATCGGAAGTAAGAAACAGAGGTCATTAGATGGACAATGGCATCAGTATTCTACATTGTTTCTTTTCCCTTTTAACCTCATGCTGTTCATGTGAGTTCATTTTGAAGGGATGGATGCTTCGTCTGCAGTGCCCTGTGTTTATACAGTGTTTGATTAAAGGAACCGCAGGCGCAGCAATAGCGCCAAAAAGGGATAAGGGAGGATGGTCGCTAGGCGGCCCCATGCAAGTGACATGAAGAAAGGGGGGTGCAGACAACGAAGTCCGTCCTATTTTGTTATACCTGAGCAGTGCAGGTAGCCACTCAGGGAAAGGAGGGTGCAGGGGGCGAGACAGGAAGCAGGACAAAGTGAGGGTAGTTAAAGGAGAGGGGGAAGGAAGTTTATTATACATACATTTTCAGTCATAAATCTTCAGTACATGCAGGTATTTCTTTAAAAATAAATAAAAATAAAATGTAAAATATAAAAATATATATTATATATTAAGCACTTTATATATGTTATCTTTGTAAATGCTTGACAAGTAATGTTGTTGTCATTGTATGCTTTGTGAATATAATTTATTGCTCAAATTGCTTTGTCACAGTTGTAAGGGCGGAAAAGCGGCGAGCAAGGCATAGGAAGTGGGGAGCCAGCAGGGCTGGGCAGTATCACCCAGGGAAGATGGCCGCATGCCTGGTTCCAGGTTCAAAGGTTGGGCCAATATGGGCGGCGTGCCAGGTTTCAGCAATTGGAGGGTTATTTACGCCAAGGGGGCTGGTCTCCGGAGGACGCTGTTGCGGTGCCTACATGGAAGTAGGCAGAACACGCCCTATTTTTCCAGATGAAACTGGAAAAGGTGGTAATATTTTTCTAGAGAGAACGCCAGGCAGTATCACTCTGGGTAGACGGCTGAATGCCTGGTTCTAGCTTCAACGGTTGGGCCAATTCTTTATTAGCTCACTGCGTGGGACACCGGTTGGTCCACCTATATCCCTTATATGACACGTTAAATGTCCCTGGGTGGATTTAGTTTTTTCGTTTATTTGTTCTCATAAAAAACTAAATTACCTGAAAACCAATAAAACTTGTGTGATTTAAAAAATAGAAAGAAGGACATGTACAAAGTTTAACAAACTAAGCACTTCAACCAATTTTGTGGCTGAAGTGCTTCATTTGTATGGATTGTATGGTTGGTGGTTACTTGAACTGGAGAATAGATGTAGTAGTAGTAGTCATTTAGACAAGTAGATAGACGAAGATGGGCTGCACCCAGAAGAAAAATGGTGAAAGACCAAGCACACTATATTTTGAATGTTAGACAGCATTCATCATGGAAAGTTCTACTCAGATTGCGCTGCTGCAAACTAAACCTTTCAATTAAAACAGCCAGTCAATGCCACCGATGAGCAGCTCGTGTCCCCAGTACCCAAAATCTTCTAATCATTGGCACAATTCATTATACTTATCATCATCATCATCACCATTTATTTATATAGTGCCACTGATTCAGCAGCGCTGTACAGAGAACTCATTCACATCAGTCCCTGCCCCATTGGAGCTTACAGACTAAATTCCCTACACACACAGATAGACAGCGAGAGAGAGAGGGTCACTTTTAATAGCAGCCAATTAGCCTACTAGTATGTTTTTGGAGTGTGGGAAGAAACCGGAGCACCCGGAGGAAACCCACGCAAACACGGGGAGAACATACAAACTCCGCACAGATAAGGCCATAGTCGGGAATTGAACTCATGACCCCAGCACTGTGAAGCAGAAGTGCTAACCACTAGGCCCCTGTGCTTAATTTTTACAAAGTGTCCGTAGTGCCGTACAGAAACAAACAATAGTACAGTACAAGGTAAAACAGCGCGGTACAGGTAACAATAAGCACTATAACTCAGGAAGCTCAAAGCACAGCTAAAGAGACAGGCTGAAAGGTTTAGAGTGAAGGATATTTAGCACAAGCAGGAAACCTGAGCCCATGAGGGTGGGCGCGGCTGACAGGTTAAGAGCCACTGAGAGGTTGCATAGAAAAGCCGAGATATAAGTATAAGGGAAAAGCTAACCACTGGGCCATCCATGGACTATTTGACTGAATTTACATTAAACATTTAGCATTTTTACCAAACAGTGGGAGCCTTTGTAATACAAAATGTACATTTACTGCAGTTAATTTTTTTCTTTTTAAATGTCAATATCTGCTTTTTATGTTTATTATTTACTCCATCTTTATCAGATTAAGGGATCCCTGTAATTCAAAAGCAAATATTAGTTGGGTGAAAAGCAAACAGAATCAGACCTTATCTGTACACAGTGTATGTAACATAAACACAGCCTGCATAAAATACATGCATGTGAAAATAGGGAGCAAAATCTAATTACCAAGCAGAACTGATGCGGTCCTACAGGTAGGTCCTGCATTCATCCAGCTCACCTGTTGTTAAGCAGACAGGACTTTAGATTATAATTGTAAAACATTATGCAAATACATCAGGTTTTTGTACCTCTTGGCCAACAAATGGACCGACAAATAATATAGAGCGCACCAAACCTCATCTTTATTTAGCAATTCATTTCTACTCCACATCACTCTCCAGCAATTCATCACCCTGCAGTTCATTCTCTGTTCCCTGTAAAATATTTAATTCATTCTTTTCATAATTCCTTCTTCTCATAATTCATTCTCCCTCCCACCAACGTAATTCTTCCGCTCCCCCTTTAATTTATTCTGGCTCTCCCAATAATTCATTTCCCTCCTCTCCCCAGTAATTCATTCTCCCTCTTCCCCTGAAGTTTATTCTGCTATCTCCCCCTTACCTCATAAGGAGGAGAAGTCACTGGCTGACATCACACACCCATGCTACTGCCCGATAGACTGAAAACAGGTACAGAGAGGTGATGATGTCATCAAATTGCCCTGTTCAAGAGCCAATCAGGGACACCGATGGTCATTGCAGGGTGCGATAACAGGAAGATGAGCTGGATTAAAGCTTTGGGGGGGCCTGGTACACTTAAGACAATGGGGCCCTATGATCTAAAATTAAGAGCACAGTGCCAACATTCAGGGAGAAAGGGAGTTAATTACTAAACCAATTTTGAGTCATATGGTCCTTAATTCTACTACAATACTACACTATTAGGCCCTTTAATGAGCAAAATTAATACAAATGCCACCTTGATGATCGGAATTAATACTAGTGTCCCCTTGATGAGTGTAATTAATAATTGTGCCTCTTTCATGATAGACTTACCATAGGGCTTCACTCTCTGGGCGGTCGGAAGATGGTTGGGCCTTTGTGTATGGTCATCTACCAAAGACAATGGGGCGAATGACCAGATCTCATCCATAAACGTGTGTGGCCAGCACAAGGTCAAATGCTCTTCATTATATTTTACTTGGTATTTAATATGAACAATACCTTGGAGAAATCGGACTGTGCGACCTGTTAGCTTATTATAAAATATATTTATTTTTGTAAAACACAAAGAGCATATTTGACAACTGAATTCCTCCGAATTCTGATGAGTAATCTCTCATAATCCTGCATTGAACACTGTTTCCCCTTAGCAATAATAATTTAGACTTTGATAACCATCAATATTCATACAAGATACAAAACTGTCCAAAATATTTCATCTTTTATTTGCCTGGAAAAGTAACAGGACTTTGTGAGCTATATTTCTAACAGTGATAAATGGAACTGTCAGGCGCCGTCCCCGCACACTCACCGGGTGCCGGGGATGGACGCCCTCTCTCCAGCCACCCATCCAGTTGGCAACGGGACGTCACGTCCGGCCAGGACAGGAAGTTCGTGCGCATAGGCAACGGCCTATAGCTAGGCAATGCAGACACCAGGCTGCATTTCCTGTCGGCAGTCAGGCCAGCTGAGCTCCACGTCCACCAATGAAGGAAGAAGGGCAAGTATTTAAACCAGACTCTGACACCACTAGGGTGC
The DNA here is from genome assembly GCF_038048845.1 of Mixophyes fleayi. Taxonomy (NCBI): domain Eukaryota; kingdom Metazoa; phylum Chordata; class Amphibia; order Anura; family Limnodynastidae; genus Mixophyes; species Mixophyes fleayi. The sequence continues at coordinate 362,886,297 of NC_134403.1, read as the reverse complement.
CAAAGTATCTAGTCTCCAGTGTCTAGCCTCCAGTCTCTTGGCTCCTGTTCTCTCTGTGTATACTTACCTAACTCCTCGGATTTGACCTTGCCTGCCTGACCACTCTCTTTGGATACTCCTTTGTACTTGTTCTGATCTTCTGGTTTGACCCCTGGTTCCCTGACTACTCTCCTGCCTGATCCCTCGGTACCTCTTTGCCCGCTCAGTTTTGACCTCGGATTGTTCGACTTCGATTGTTCACCAGACCTCGCTGGTAGCTAACTGGGAGGGCTGCGAACTGCATATCTCAGCAGCTAAACCCAAATCTCCTTGCGGGATTCCCTGTTGAAGACTTGAGGTGTGGTTAGACTCCGCGCCTCCCAACGTAGCATCGCTGATACCAGAAGGTGAGGCCATCTACTACTCCAGTTCGTGACAGGAACTGTCAAAAGTGTTCCTCAGAATATGTGACTTTTTCTGTATTTGGCCACAAAATTTGACGTTTTTGGCCTTTCAGGGATCCAAGTCCTATTCCAACCACACCAAATAGAAGAATTATTTAATCATCCTCATTCCAGCATTCGGCTGTACAGACAGAATATTATTACATGGAATGTCGAAGAAAATGGAGGTTTTTCACCAGGCTATATGGAATGGCGAAGAAAAATGTTACATCGATGAAACTTCTCACCTCCGTGAAATGACCTTTTCTGCCACGAAAAACAATTGATGTGAAATTCCGAAACTGTTTCACTCACTTCTAATTTCTAAGTCCTTTGTATTATTTTCTAACATCAACTTCTTCTTTTTATTTTGTCAATTATTACAAATTGTTCCTCAGTTAGCCAGTAATCCTTCTGCTTTACAACGTAAACCTAAAATTTCCTAATTCGTTAACAACTTACTAAAGAAGTGCTTAAGCACACATGATCATTGCTAAGAAAAGAAGAGATGTATAGAACTATAGCAAACTTCTTATTGATCCATCAGGTAATGATTTTAAGTAATACTAAGCTATCTTATAGCCCGTTTTTTATTTCTACATGCATGTGTGTAATTCTTATTGTATATTCAGTTTCGGTCTAAATGCAGAGTATTATGGAATATGTCTAGTAATAATATTATTACAAAATACAAATCGACAAGCATATACTCAATACATGTAATGCTCCTAATATGACCAAAAACATATTCAAATTTTAGCGCAAATCCTAACATGGAAAATATAAGTTACATAATTTGCATAAATACATTGCAATATGCAAAGGAAAGCTGCTCAAGCAATTTATAGGTTAACAGCAGGTGCTTGAAAGGGTGGGGTTATCCAGAAATGCAGAGAAAAATCCCCCAGCATACCACTGTTAACCAGCAACAGAGCTGATATTTCTACTTAAAATACATAAAAATGCAGAATTCTCAGTTACATACATTTGCAGATGCAGGATAAGCCACCCGCCACGTCACAGCGCTTCTGCTTATAGGATGGTCCTAACTCTAAACAACGAGAGTCTCTATTTTTGAGTCATACATATTTGTGTTTTATAAATACATTGTACAATGCTTGCCTACCTGTTTAATAAAAACATTAAAACAATTAGGTATATAAAAGTCAATTTCTTAAAAAGCCCACCACCAGAGTCGAGATTTTCTTTGCTATTGGTTCCTATTAGTCATATGAGCTGACACTCTCCTGCTTTACAGGACAAGAATGCAGAAGAGCACTTTAGACCAGTGATGGCAACTTGGCTTAGCAGGAGGGACACATGGGCGGCCCTCTAGCCTTGGAGAGGACCGCACAGATTAAGGATGGAGAGCACCTGCACTTCCTCCTCCTCTACTATGCAGTGACCTCCCCTGCACTGTGCAGAGGAGGTCACATGATGCCAGAATCGGCTGCTACTGTTCTGCCTCATTCTCTGCTGAGGATAAGATCGAGAGAAGCCAGCTGGGGTGGGGCACAGGAGAAGGCCACCCCTGCTTTAGACACTAAAGTCAAACTAAGCACAATAACAAACAAACTTTGCATCAGACTCTATAATATTAATTTACAATATCTGAATTTTAAAATTAGGTTCTTAGTAATTTTGACCAAATTGTGAATACCCATCTATGAAGCCAAGTTGACCTCATTCAGATGAGTAACAATGCATGTCTATATCAGGATAGTCTTACACTTTTAATGGGATACATTCTGCACCTATGTATACTCTGCACAATGCAAAAAAAACCCTTCACCCTCGTTATTAATTTAAGCAATAAATGAGGCTACACCAAGCAGTATTTTAGCGGAACAGAAACGTTTCCTGTAATAAAAGAGGTGGTCCTGAAGCGGCATGTGATTGGACACTGATGTGATAATTACACTTTTGTGCAGTTCGCCTATGAAGATGTAATTACTAGGCTATGGAGGAGTCTCTGGCGAGAAGCCGTAAGTTGTGTACCTTGATTTGCACGTGAACCAAAGCGTTTTCTGGTGAACATCCAGGGACTGAGTCATTAAGGAAAGACAAAAAAAGGAGTAAATGTTCTCCGTGACAAACCATGTTATAATGCAAGGGGTGTAAATTAGTTTATTATTTTACATATAAGTTAAATACTGGCTGTTTTTTTCATCTAGCACACAAATCCTTGATAGCTTTATTTTTCCACCTGCATCTGAACTGCATCGGGTAAGAGTTATTGGGCCTGATTCAGTTAAGCAAACAATTGAGTAAATTTTCTTACTCAAATTTTCTGGACAAAACCATGTTACAGTGCAAGGGGTGCAAATTAGTTTATAATTTTGCACATAAGGAAAATACTGTCTGTTTTTTCATGTACAACACAAATACTTATTTGTACACTGACATTTAAAGTTATCTAGGACATGCCCTACCCCAACTATAAATCTGTCCCCACATTTTAAATGTATCTCCCCCTCCAATGCAACATGGTTTTCACCAGGTGAAAAGTAACTCCTTTTTAATGCTTTGCTCTCTTAAATGACTCAGGCCCCTAGTGCGCATTGTAAATGAGATTTCAATGATCTGGAACCAGCAAATCTCTTCATGAGGATCACACTATGAACCAGAGTATAGGATTCTGCATAAAGTTATCCTTTATAATGTTGTTGAACAATACAATATGCCACAAGTCAACAACAGTAATAAATTGGATAAATTTACATGATAAATTACTTTGTAGACTCAATTCATTTTCTAAATTACATCCTCCATTGAATCATTAGATACTTGTAAGTAAGTTTTGCTGAACAGTCGGCCCAATATATAAACCAAACCACACGAGAGTTGTTCATCTTCACAATACAGATATTGTTATACTTAGAGCGCGTAAACAACAAGACTGGCCATAAATAAATATATATAACAGATTATGTATCCTGCGTGCATGTACAGTATGATGTGTTTAAAAAAATGGCCACAGTGGGCTAACAGTATTCTGTCCATTAAATTTACTAGGGACAAATATATTTGCCAATTGGTTTGGGGATTGCAACCAGCAGAATGATGGTCAGTTTTACCGACCTTGGAGGTCATTATAAGACGGCAGTGTTCAAAATTCCATCTTTACTTGAAAATATAACTTTGTATATTCGCTTACAACACTCACAGGTATGCTGCTTTAGATTTAAATACCAGGCTTCAATGAAGCTGTTTTTGAGAACATATTGGCTCTACTATTAAAGAGATTAACGAGGATTTGTGCACTAAGACTATTCCTCATATTTCTAAGAGCATAGCAAATATATCAACTTCCTCTTTATTTTGTTCTGTCCACATCGTGTTCAAGGAAAGAAAAGTTCTGTTTCGCTATAACAGTGTTTCCCAACTCCAGTCCTCAGGGACCCCTAACAGTGCATGTTTTCCATATCTCTTTGCTGGAGCACAGGTGTATTCATTACTGACTGACATATTTTGAAAGATCCACAGGTGGTAATAATTATTTCACTGGTCATCTGGAAAACCTGCACTGTTAGGGGTCCCTGAGGACTGGAGTTGGGAAACAGTGCTATAACTTGCTTTTGTTAATGAGCCATATGCATTCTGCCTGTATCTCTTTCTACCCGTGCTCACACATCTGTGAGCCATGACATTTCATTAATGTTTTCCACAGATTTGTTGCAGAAATGTCTGTCCCATTCACTTATCATGTGCCTCTGAAAGAAGTCAGTTGTACTGAAATGATCACTGGGTGCTGGCTGTAGTAGAACCATGGTCCATTAGACTTCATTTTTTTCACGATGCCAATGGTAGTTCGTCCTTTGGACAACTGGGTGAGTCTATATATTTTTTACTGGTCCATATACTTTGATCTACACTCAATGAGGCTGATATGTAAAGTGGGACGTACGCCAGTTTGGGGATCATATCTTGCCTGAAATCGCTCTGCACACACCGAGAAAGTAGGGATTTGCTTCATATGCAGAAATCTGATTCTGACACTTACGCCTGGCTACGCTTGGAGAGGGAGGGTGTTGGAGGGAAGGGACATGCAAAAGCAGGCCAAGCACACTAAGGGTGTGCTCACGCAAAAGCAGCTCATGCAGACCTGTAGAAAACGTATATACTCCTATTTGAGGACGTATGTTTTGCACCTGCTATAGAGCAGGTGCAAGTACACCCTGATGATCAAGACTTATCTTCAACCAGACGCATATTGCAGCCAACTCTTGAAAGCACGTTGGCTTAGTGGTTAGCACTTCTGCCTCACAGCACTGGGGTCATGAGTTTGATTCCCGGCCATGGCCTTATCTGTGTGGAGTATGTAAGTTGTCCCCGTGTTTGTGTGGGTTTTCTCTGGGCACTCTGCCTTCCTCTAACAATCCAAAAATGTACTAGTAGGTTAATTGGCTGCTATCAAATTGAACCTAGTCTGTCTGTGTGTGTATGTTAGGGAATTTAGACTGTAAGCTCTATTGGGGTAGGGACTCATGTGAGCGAGTTCTCTGTACAGCGCTGCAGAATTAGTGGCGCTATATAAATAAATAAATGATGATGATGAACTCTGCATCAGCCCCAATGTGGCATTATAGCAATTTCTTATGCTCTGTAACAGTGAATGATGTATTTACATTTGTTTTATATTGACATCTCTGCGCTTATTTAACCAGCAGATAAAGCTTTATACTGTGATCTCATTTACCCCCTTATGCTTTTGTTTCTTATGCCCCACTTGATTTTACTGTTTTTCCCTCCTAATTCCAGGTGGGGTGGCATCTTTCACTTTTCACCGTTCTTGCTTCCTGTTGGGAGCAGTTGTCTTTGGCAACTGAACACAACTCTTGGCAATCATTACATGGGCATTTGTCCAGGTGGCCCGGTGCCATTCTTCTCCCTGCACCCGGGTGGATCTACGACTATTTAGGTGAGTGGTTTAGCTGAATTGTTAATTATTGGTGAAAATTTTAAAGTTTGTTAAAACTGAAACGTTGGATTAAAAAGATTCAGTAACGTCACCTGCTTCAAAATTTCCTTGAGTGCCACCTTCACACTAGATTACTGATGCCAATGCCATTCCTGTAGAGAACAAGCCCCTAAGAACCAGAGAAGAAATCTTGGACATTCCTGTTCATTGGGGTAAACCTCTGCCTGCTTAATACAAGTCCACCATTCCTGCCATACTGTACCATACATGGCTACGGAGGTGCCAGTTACCATCCCAATGCCTTCTTTATTTCCGACAAAGGAACAAGTGATGTTGACTTTGGCTGTGTCTAACACCAGTTCTTGTCCATCTAGAAGTGAGATAATCAGCCTGTCACAATCCGAAGGTCTTGGGAAGCCCAAAGTGTTTGCCCGGTTTGACACTACCACCATTAAGGTGCGGAGTCTAATGGAGAAGGAAGTTTTCACCAGAGGTTCCGCAAGGGAGCATGGACTTGGCAGCTCCCTAACTGCAGGTCGCGATCCTCTCAGAGGGTAACGGGCGAAACCAGAGGGAGAGCCTGGAGAACAGAGAAACTGGGGAGCACGAAGAGAAGTCCAGAAGCAAAGACTACTGATGAAATCCTGAGGCTAGGTAGCACCAAGAATCAGGAATACAGATAGATATAATGGTCTGCAGCGGCTGTTGCTGATGAAATCCTGTGGAGCTGGGTTAGCACCATTGAATCAGAAACACAAATAGATAAGCAGGTGCCAGTACTGGGACACGTCTAACCAAGAGGAGAGACCTGAAGATCTGGCTACTTGGTAGAGAATCAGGTGCTTTAAATTAGCAGAGATGACAGGCAATTAGCCAATCAAGAGAATGCAGGAAGTATTGAACAGACCAGGTTTGCGCATGCTCAGCTCAGCCCAGCAAGTGAATGCAGAACGAGAGAAACAGGTGAGAACAGACCATAATGCAAGTTTAGGTGGTGCAATGTGTGACACTGACACTATGTCCTCTACCCCAGAACTTTACTGTCAGTACAATTAGGAAGACCTCAAGCAACGCCATGTTACCTGTTATACATGACCCTTACCATTCTGTATTTTACATTTAACCATATTCCATGAAAATATCCAGGAATTCCTGTAAGACTACAAGGTAAACTATTATTAAATATTATTATTATTATTATTATAGTACTACAAAGCTGACAATCTTCTCACAGTAAACAATATTGTGTGTGCAGAGCAAGCCGCAGTTGTTGAAGACAGTTGTGGTTGATTTCAAATAATTTTGCAAATAGATCAAATAAATATTGCATGACAACATAACCGTTCAAGTGGAAAACAGTGATAGTGAGAGCCATTTATAGAGGTCAGCAGAGCACACTGAACACAAGCAGGCACAAAACACTATCTAAAAATAAATTCAGGAAACTCTGGAAAAAGTCAACAGAGTGCAAAAAGGAACTATGGTTGATTTACAAGGTAATACAATTCCGCAGTTCCTCTTTTCTCTATTTTATTATGTCTTCAGTATTGTCTTATCAATGTTTGTTCCCAATTGTAAAGCGCTACGGAATTTGCTGGCGCTATATAAATAAATTATGATGATGATGATGATGTGTGGTGGCAGCTTAATGAAAAGAATACTGTCATTTGATTTATCTTGCATGACACTGCAGTACGTACTGCTAAACACATGATTAGTAATGTTAGCTTAGAAGGTTCACACTGAAAAAAATATATTTATATTTGATTTTAGCAAAGTATCATCATCATGATGATTTATTTATTTATATAGAACCACCAATTCCGCAGCGCTGTACAGAGAGCTCATTCCCTGCCCCATTGGAGCTTACAGTCTAAATTCCCTAACATACACACACAGACTAGTATTATTATTTTTTTTTGTTAGCAGCCAATTAACCTACCAGTATGTTTTTGGTGTATCAAAGGAAACAGGAGCACCCACTGGAGGAAACCCACACAAACACGGGGAGAACATACAAACTCCACAGATAAGGCCATGGTCGGGAATCGAACTCTTGACCGCAGTGCTGTGAGGCAGAAGTGCTAACCACTGAGCCACCGTGCTGCTTCCGAGTGGGGTATTGCAAATAGGCTGTGTTCTTGTTGCACATTTCCACACTTGATGGAGCAGTGACTCAATCCACGTCTTCTCTACTACATTCTGTGGGGATGTGGGTAGCTTGTCTTACAAGAGGATGAATTGGGAGATCCCCTTGAATCCACACAGACCTCTCAGAATGACACAACACAGTATAAAATCACTGAAGTGCGTTTATTAAAGGGATAGTTGGAAAGTAGATTTGGATCTAGCCGGTGGCACAGCTTGAACAGGTTGTAATGTACAAGATGTAATATAAAGTTTAATCTCCAATGGAACTCTCAATCACGGCAATAACACAACTTATTAATCACCTCACTAATATGATACACTTCTCACAATACAGATTATTTTTTTTCCTACAGCTCTACCACTCTGACAGTCAAAAGACTTGAATTAGATAAACTTGTTCTGCACAAGATAAATATAGTAATTCACATTAACAACACAAGGGGGCTGAGTAGTCATCACAACACATTAAACACTAAAGCATATAAATCTCCCATACACATGTAATAATCTAGTATACAGGATTTCAATTGCATGGGTTATTTGAACGAGTCAGTAATGTATATCTCTTCAGCAGATAACTTAAATAGTCCTCCATAAAAGGAATATCAACAGGATAGAATTGTATGTGTCTTTGGATAATAAAGATATGCAATCACACAATTTCGAATTAGTATGGATAAGCACTTATATCTCAGTCTCTGTGTGGTGTATGTATATGTGTGTGAGCACACTTATCTGTCACCATGGGGGGAGGACACAAGACAGGGTTCAGCAGCAATCAGCAGGGACCACACCTTTTCTTGCTTGAAGTCTTCTCTGCTCAACCACAATTCACCCAGGCCAGGAAACTCTGTCACTAGCCAGAAACTACTTTTGAAGATCCACAGCAGAAAATGTTCCCTGGGCCCACCAGGTGGTTCACTGGCACAGTAGAGGGAGGACACAAGACAGGGTTCAGCAGCAATCAGCAGGGACCACACCTCATCTACATTGAAGTCCTCTCTGCTCAACCACAATTCACCCAGGCCAGAAGACTCTGTCGCTGGACAGGAACTACCTTTGAAGATCCACAACAGCAAATCTTCCTTGGGCTCACCAGGCGGTTCACTGGCACAGTGGAGGGAGGACACAAGACAGGGTTCAGCAGCAATCAGCAGGGAGCACACCTCATCTTGTATGAAGTCCTCTCTGCTCAACCACAATTCACCCAGGCCAGAAGACTCTGTCGCTGGCCAGAAACTACCTGTGAAGATCCACAACATCAAATCTTCCCTAGACTCACAAGGAGGGTCACTGGCACAGATCCCTTAAAGAACTTATCCCTCACTCTGGACATTCTCAGCAATTTTTTGTAAACTCTGTCTCTCCATTCCTCCTCTTTGGCTGGATATAGACTGTCTCTGTTATTCTAATCAGGCTTCTCTCTCTCTCAACTGGTCTCTTCTTCTCTTGTTTCACTGTCCTCCAACATGGCCTCTCCTCCTCCCTGCTACCCTGTCCACTCTGCCTCTGCAATTGGCTCCAACAGGCTTCTCAGTACTTATCTTCCCACCTCCACAGTTCTCCCATGCTCCCAGCAGGCTGAGCTGCATAGAGATGCAGGCCGTTGCCACCATTTGGTGTAGCCGATCAGTGGTGGCATTTTGGTTAAGCCCCCCCATCAGCTGGGTTCACATTTGAAAGGTACTGTCTATTAACATGGTCTGCCGAAAAAAACTTGCTATTCTACGACTGACCTGTGGCTGATTGAATTACATGGAGGTAGTAAGATGTGTATGGATATTCAAAGCACTGAAGTGAAAGAAGCTGCAGCTGGAGGAAGGGAAGACACGGTAGCACGGTGGCTCAGTGGTTAGCACTTCTGCCTTACAGCACTGGGGTCATGAGTTCAATTCCCGACCATGGCCTTATCTGTGAGGAGTTTGTATGTTCTACCCGTGTTTGCGTGGGTTTCCTCTGGGTGCTCCGGTTTCCTTCCACACTCCAAAACATACTGGTAGGTTAATTGGCTGCTAATAAATTGACCCTAGTCTGTGTGTCTGTCTGTGTGTGTGTGTGTGTATGTTAGGGAATTTAGACTGTAAGCTCCAATGGGGCTGCGGAATCAGTGGAGTGGCGCTATATAAATAGCTGATGATGATGAAGGTAAAAGGAATGGCAAAATACAGGGGTGGTGAAAAGAATAGGAAAGTAATGAAGAGACATTGAAAAGGTTAACAAGTGGTGATGAAGAAAACAGCCTATTTGCTTATGGTTAATATTTGTATTAATTAAGCAAAATATTACAGTTATATATTTGAGAAGAAAATTTGAAGGAAGAAGTCAAATGTTTACCTGGTCTGAATGCAGGGGCGGATTGGGAACTTAAAGTGGCCCTGGAAAAAAGTCTGAAAGTGGCCTCATGTGGGCGGGGCCAAAAATGGTACCCACTGTGTCTGTCCCTCTATGTGTGTGCGCTCAGTGTCTGTGCGCCCACTGTATGTACCCGAGTATGTGTGTTCTGTTCTTGTCGCCTTCCCTACCTGTGGCTGCTGTGTCTTTAGCTCAGTTGCTGCTTGTTTGGATCTTGGAATGTTGAGAGTCCTATCTGGAAAAAAAATGGGTACATTAAATTAAGAAAACTCCAACCAGCCCCGGCGTTAAATCAATAACATACAAGTTTAATAATTAGGCCTCCCTCCAGCCCCATTCAAATAAGAGTATTCCCATTTAATAAATTAACCTATTTCCCTACCTCCAAATAGGCCAGCAATAAATAGCATTTATGTTTATTAAATATAACCATTTCCCAAAACCACCCCTTTCATTAAATTATTCGTATTCACATTTAATAAATAGCCCTCCTCTCCAAACTCAGCCCCACATTCAGTTAGTAGCCCCAAACCAGCATTAAATGAAAAGTCCTGCCTCCATATCTTAAATTAATAGGCCCCCACTCTTGAACTAAATTGCCCCACCATCTCTCCTTAGTCATCACCTACCTCACGCCCCCATTCCATTGCCCTGAGCCCCCCTGCCCTCACCCCCATTCCATTGCCCTAAGCCCCCCTGCCCTCACCCCCATTACAGTGACATAAGCCCCCCTGCACACATAGACACACACACACACTATACTGACATAAGCCCCCCTGCACACACACACTATACTGACATAAGCCCCCCTGCACACGCAGACACACACACACACACTATACTGACATAAGTCCCCCTGCACACACACACTATACTGACATAAGCCCCCCTGCACACGCAGACACACACACACACACACACTATACTGACATAAGCCCCCCCTGCACAAGCAGACACACACACAAACACTATACTGACATAAGTCCCCCTGCACACACACACACACTATACTGACATAAGTCCCCCTGCACACACACACTATACTGACATAAGTCCCCCTGCACACACACACTATACTGACATAAGCCCCCCTGCACACACAGACACACACACACACACACTATACTGACATAAGTCCCCCTGCACACACACACTATACTGACATAAGCCCCCCTGCACACGCAGACACACACACACACACTATACTGACATAAGCCCCCCTGCACACACACACACACACACACACACACACACATACACACTATATTAACCCCCATTACATTGACATAAAACACCCTCACACTTACACTTACCTTATTGCAGCCGCGCTTCCAGCACTGTACACATGGGACAGCACCTGTTACATGGTGCACGTCCCATGTGACCTGTCTTTAATACTGGATAGGAGAAGGAGGCCGATAGGAGAAGGAGGCCACGCAAGGAGGGGGGCGGGGTTCCGCGACCACAGCGATGCTGCCCATCCTATCCGGGGGGCCTCCGCTGCACCCCTCGTTTTCCTCCTACTCTGCCAATGTTAGGATGGCCCTGATTGCGGACAGCATTCGCTGAAGGAAAAAAAAAATGTCATGAAAAAATACAACCTATCAAGCACCTTACAGTCGGCCTCATTAGACCCCCGGCCTCCCAGTAAAATTCCCGGCAAGCCCAATGGCCAATCCGCCCCTGTCTGAATGAATGTATTTTAGTGATTCATTCCTTCGGAATGTATCATTCCTTTCAGGGTCAGTAAGGAAGGTCAACAGTCTCTAATGTATTTATATCCTTCTGGAGATATGGCCTCCAGAACTGAACACAGTATTCTAGATGAGGCCGTACCAATGACCTATACAGTGGCATTATTACTTATCTGCTACTGATTCCTCTCCCTATGCAACCAAGCATCTGACTTGCCTCCCTCATTGCTTTGCTACATTACTTACCCCCCTTTAAGTCACCTGAAATAGTGAATCCTAGATCCCTTTCCTTCATTATAGTGCTATTAATACTATATTTAGCCTTTGGGTTTTTGAGACCCAAGTGCATGATTTTGCATTTTTGGTCATTAAACTGTAGTTGACACTCTCTTGACCATTCCTCTAGTCTACCTAGATCATCAATCATTTGTTTTACCCCTCCTGGTGAGTCTACCCTGTTACATATCTTTGTATAATCTGCAAAAAGGCATATTTTCCCTCAACACCAAGTACAGATCCCTCGGGTATTCCACTGGTAACCTTTCCCTCCTGTGAATGGACTCCATTTACTATAATTCTCTGTTTTCTATCCTGCAACCAAGATCGTATCCATTCAACCCTCTTAGAATCCAATCCAAAGCTTTCAAGTTTATTTAACAGTCTGCGATGTGGGACAGTGTCAGAAGCCTTACTAAAGTCTAGATAAGCTACATCTACTGCTCCATCTACAGCGCTGGTCCCATAGTGAGCTACATTGGGCTGGGTCACTGGGCCATCTGCATTTTTTTCCTTTAAAATAGGCTGCCGAGTCGAGTCTTGCCCCCCGGGCTAAAATTTGCCAGCTCTTCCCTGTCTATGAGTGAACAGATCCCTACTTCCACCATGCGCACAATACATCTTGCTGGGTTCAGCTTACTGATCAGTACCAGATTGTTATATCCCCGCCCATTTCAATACTGGTTACACAAGAACACAATGTAGGTGATGAATGAATACACAAGGTGCCCTGATCCTAATCAAACACACCTGAAAAATCACTGTACTGCATTTTTAGTGCTGTAAATGACACTGATTGTGTTCAAACGATGATAGTTTATTTTAAATAAGCTCTTAATTGAACGTTAGCTTTAGAATCCTATTTAGCAGTTGTTTAAATGACTCTGGTGACAAAGTGAATATTAACAATGATGCGCAAACAATGAACTTAATTAGATCAGGTATTTAGTTGCTGCAGGTTGAAACCAGGAGAAAAAGTTATAAATGTTTCACTTGCCCCATTTATAATGTGCTAAAGGTAACATTAATCCTTTAATACTGTGAGATAATCCCTGAAAACAATCACTACACTAATTTACGGAACTGGAATCTTCCAGCTCCAAGGAAGCAGCATTGGTGAAAGTATTTACAGTCATATCTAACAGTAGCATTGCTGGTGATTAGTATTAAGTTTCACAAAGAGATTTTTTTTTTTTGGGCGGGGAGGGGGGGGGGGGTGAGAACCTGTCAACATCAATCAAATAATTATCTGACTTTATAGTACATGACCCCATTTAATATAGGTTGGTCTGCATAGCTGAAATATTTCGCAGGGGTTCATTCTCCAAGGTTTACTTTAGGGGTGTGCACCGGCCACTTTTAGTGTTTTGTGTTTTGTGTTTTAGCTTGAGGTTTTGGGTTCTGATTTATTTTGCTAAAACACCTGACGAAAGGTTTTGGTTCTGATTTAGGGTTTTGGGTTCTGATTTATTTTTAAAAAAGCATAAAAAGTGCTAAAATCCAGTTTTTTGGTTTTTATTTTCACTCCTACGCTATTATTAACCTCAATAACATTCAATAACAATCATTTCCACTAATTTCCAGTCTATTCTGAACACCTCACACCTCACAATATTGTTTTTAGGCCAAAAGGTTGCACCGAGGTAGCTGGATGTCTAAGCTAAGCGACACAAGTGGGCGGCACAAACACGTGGCCCATCGTAGGTGGCTGTGTAGGCTTGAATGGCCTTTTTCTGCTCCTCCATCCTCTGCAGCATATAGAGAGAGGAGTTCAAGCGCGTCACTACCTCTTGTTTTTGTTGATGGCAGGGCATGTTCATGCTTTTTTGATGTAGCAGGGACAGTGAACGTAATTTAATATCTGACACTAATATTTCTGCACTGCAGGAACAGTGAACATAGTTTAATATCTATCTAATACTAAGATTTCTGGACTGCGTAGTGGAGTGGCCCCGGTACTCAATACCTCCTTCAACTTGTCTAAATTCCACTGCACAGATGGCTGCTCCTTCATCCTCTGCGGCATATAGAGGGTGGAGTTCAAGAGCGTCACTACCTCTTGTTTTTGTTGATGGCAGGGCATGTTCATGCTTTTTTGATGTAGCAGGAACAGTGAACGTAGTTTAATATCTGATACTAAGATTTCTGGACTGCGTAGTGGAGTGGCCCCGGTACCACAATACCTCCTTCAACTGTCTAAATTCCACTGCACAGATGGCGGACATCGGACGCACGTCTAACACCAACAAGCTGTTAAGGCCGCAGTTATCCGCTTTGCCATAGGGTGACTAATGTCGTACTTCGTGCTCATGGCAAACGACTGTTGGACGGTCACATAATGCCAAAAAAAGAGTTGCAAGATGGAATTGTCCTTGGGCCCTCCCACCCACCCTTATGTTGTTGAAATAGGACAAATGCGCACTTTAACAAACAAATCATTTCAGCGACAGGGCCTACCAAACTGTGGCTGAAATGATTGGTTTGTTTGGGCCCCCACACCAAAAAAGCTATTCATCTCTCCCTGTACAAACTAAACTGGCTCTACTGAGGCAAGATGTCGTCCTCATCCTCATCCTCTGATTCCTCTCCCCTTCAGTGTGTACTTCCTCATCCTCACACATTATCAATTCGTCCCCTCTGGACTCCCCAACCACAGGTCCCTCTGTATTATCTGGAGGGCAGTGCTGTACTTGATTGAGGAATTGATAATTCATTTTTATGAACATCATTTTTTCAACGTTCTGCGGAAGCAACCTCCTTCGCCGCTCACTGACCAGGTTCCTCGCTGCACTAAAAACTCTTTCGGAGTAAACACTGGAGGGGGGACAACTCAGGTGACTTGGGACTGCACAAATAATGAACATAGTAATAGAAATGGCAGTTCCTCTTTTTTGGGACTACAGAAGCAATGAACATAGTAATAGAAATGGCAGTTCCTCTTTTTTGGGACTACAGAAACAATGAATGTAGTAATAGAAATGGCAGTTCCTCCTTTTTGGGACTTCAAGAATATATTGCTCTATAATATTTTTTATACTTTTTCAATATATTTTTTTAAACAAATACAGGACAAAAGCACTACTGGACTCAGCAGCACAGACACTGGCCTAAGCACCACTGGAATCAGCAGGACAGAGCACTGGAAAAAGTACTACTGGACTCAGCAGGACAAAGCACCACTTGACTAAAGTAATCAGCAGGACAGAGCACTGGACAAAGTACTAATGGACTCAGCAGGACAAGCACCACTTGACTAAAGTTATCAGCAGGACAGAGTACATCAACCTCCCTCTTCAGTAACCACAGGGAGAATGAAGATGGCGGCCGCGAGCGGGGCATTTATGAGATCCGAGTCTCGCGAGATCCGACGCGAGACTTGGATGTCATAGCCTCGTTTTGCATTCCTTGGGGGGCCGGAAGTACCCGAACAGTGCTCGGATCCCGTCGGATCCGCATTGTTCGGGTGGGCTCGGATTACCGAAATCATCTCTAGTTTACTTATAAACTGTAAAAAAAATTCAGAGGCGCACCTCTCCGTTTTTATGCAAATAAGTCTATTTCCCCGCTGTGTGCATACGGGAAGTACACAGGTGACATAGCATGTGGCATGTAGAAAGGTTATGGGTAACATTGATCAAATTTTTGTGCCTGCTTTTCCTGTTCTTCTCGACTTCAATTTGGCAGAGGCCCAGAGTCCTAACCTGCACCACACCCCTTCTCTATAAGGGGCTATTTATGGCCATAAACCATGTGGAAACAGCTTACAGTTTAGGCATTTTTTTAAGCTTCACTTATTTCTAACAAAAACCCAACGCAGGAGATACCACAGATGTGGTTGAGTGTAAAACGTAATCTAATAAACACTGGTGCAAAAACAACTCAGATTTGCATACAAAACAGAAATTAGGCAGCAGTGCTGTATTCAGGTATGAAAACTAGGATTTGCTGCCACGTGATTGGCTGGTTAGATATTTGCACTAGCAAGCAGGTGTAGAATTCTACCGAATAAAGTAACCGCTGAGTGTAAATGATAATGTTTTATTTATGCACCAACACAAAAGTTCACCCAATTGGGTACAAGAAATAAAATTATACAAATAAATACTGACAGTTAATTAAATTACTAAACACTAGCATGGGAATAAAGATGTTATAAGATGGTGAAAGCAAACAGAGGACGGTGTAAGGTTTTGAGGTGCCCAAAGCAAAGCTTCTGCTTACCACCCTACTGTCCCCAATACCGCCTTCACAGGACCGCACACACTTCACTTTTGCAAAATAAACTTAATGGGTCTGATTCATTAAGGAAAGTTAAGCAAAAGTAAGGAAGTAAGTAAGTAAGGCAAAACCATGTTACGTTGGAGGGTGAGGTAAATTTAAAATGTGATGGTTGATTTATAGTAGGGCATGTCCTAGATAAACTTTAAATGTCAGTGTACAAATAAGCTACCAAGTATTTGTGTTCTACATGAATAAACAGACAGTATTTTCCTTATGTGCAAAATAATAAACTAATTTGCACCCCTTGCATTGCAACATGGTTTTGTCCAGAAAACTTGAGTAAGAAAACTTACTCAATTGTTTGCTTAACTTTCTTTAATGAATCAGGCCCAATAACTCTTATCTACTGCGGTCCAGATGCACTGATGTCTAATTCCAATTGCTGTCCAAGGTATTTATGCTATGATGGCAGGGCAAACACAGGATTTCTAGAGGGCAGTTTCAACGCCATGCCATCAGAGAGGGAATGAGAAGAGCAACCCTTACGCTCAATTCTTTTCACTACCTGCACCCTAAAGACATATGTCTAAAAGCACATGTCTGTCAGGACCATCTTTTCCATTGGGCACGATGGGCAGGTGCCCGGGGGCCCCACGGGCAAGAGGGCCCCATAGGCAGGGCTCTTAATTAGAATAAATAATCCTGCAAAAGAAAAAACCTGCAAAAAAAAACCTTCCAGGGTCACTGAGCAAGTACATCTATCTATCTCTATCTCTATATATTTATATCTCTATACATATATATATATATATATATATATATATATATATATATATATATATATATATATATATATGGGTCCCGGTGCACTGTTTTGCCCGGGGGCCCATAATGTTGGTAAGATGGCCCTGATGTCTGTACCCACTCACTCACATCCGGACCAGTCACTACACCACCATTGTTACACCCTTGATTGGATTACTGTTCAGTACTGAATGCCCATTAACCCCGAACGAATCTTTCACTGTCCTTTTCTCTCAAAGAAATTGCAAAAAGAG
This sequence comes from Mixophyes fleayi, assembly GCF_038048845.1. Lineage (NCBI taxonomy): Eukaryota > Metazoa > Chordata > Amphibia > Anura > Limnodynastidae > Mixophyes > Mixophyes fleayi. The sequence goes on along the minus strand of NC_134403.1, from coordinate 362,869,202 downwards.
AAAGTTGCTTGGCCTCATTAAACTCTCCTGGAAGTGTATGAGATTGACACACAGTAGTTGTTTGTCTGTCTAGTGCCTAAATAGGCAGATCAGTTAAATACATGGGCCACAAATCTGTTTCAATTATAATTTATTTTTAATATTTTATCATTGCAACATAAGTTCTAGACTAGCGTAAAAACTGTAGTTAATAGTTAATTTATTAATGGCGTGGCCGCTGAGTTCACAGCATGACATATATTACACTTGTCACGGCTTAGTACCAACGGTGTCTGAGGGTAAACATCAGTATACGACCTCACTAAGCTTCCTGTTATCCTGTCTCTCTGCAGGAACAGATACAGAAGGTCTGTGTCCTTAACCCTGGGGATGATTTTCTTTTTTTTTATATGCTGATGATTTAATCTGTATTGTTGAAAGCTGCTAACTGTAGAGCTGATCTTTAGTAAATCGGTGCATTATACCCCTGCACCCCAAGAGCTGCAGAAATACCCCGCAAGACGCAATGAATGGTACATTCCAAAGAAACACCTTGATGATTTTCATCCCCTGTCTATCTTGATGAAGAGGACTCTGACCAAAAATTAAAACACTGAAGGATATTCTCCAAAGCGACATATTTTTAGCACAAAAGTAAATGTTGTTTATTTGCATTATATTTTCCATTGTTTTTTTTACAGGAAGATGGTATTTAAAATAATTTGCCACCACAGCTCCTACTCTCCTGAGGAGGGCGGAGCTTGTATGGCTGGCAGAGAAGGGGAGGGGCACCGCTGCCTAGACAAGACTGATCTTCAGAATGGAAAGCTAATTAGCAAACTGTGCAGTGGCCACCAGCATACTTTACTGCCCGGGCTCATGGCAGTGGCGGATCCAGGGGGGGGCGAGCCCCCCCCCCCGGCTGCTCTGATAAAACACAATCAGAGCAGCCGGGCAGCACACTGTCCCTGCCTGTCACGGCTGGATGGACCTGCACATAGTGTGCAGCCGTCTGCAGCCTAAGATGTTAGAAAGGGGTGGGGCCTAAATCCCCCCCCCCCCTAAATCGCCCCGGGTACAGCATTTTTCTAGATCCGCCCCTGGCTCATGGTGCCCCCGCCCAAACTCGGTGCTCCTCACAACTGCTTCAAGTTGTCTAATAGTAGCGCCAGGCCTGGTAGCAAGAGCCAGTGCCACCCTCTGCTCAAGAATATGTGATATTTACCTTAGAATTAGAATTAGTGGGAGAACCCTCTTACACCCCGAGAAAGCAGACAATTCTCCTAGAGAGCATTTACCTTCCACAAGGTGGGTGGGGACATGATGCCAATCTCGTCACCAAGCCTCCAACCACCTCAGTAAACACTGAGTGGCTGTGGGGTGGTGATGAAAATTTTGCCATCGCATCCCCGCCACTCTGTGTTTACTGAGGTAGGCGGGGCTTGATGACATGGATGCCCCGCCCCTTCAATGATGATTAAATACACCTCATCAGTATTTACGGAGAAAAACGGTAAAGTTAAAATAAAAAAGGGGCTAATGTGACAGTATGACAACACTAATAGTGTAATATCTGAATGTTCTAAAAAGAAATGTATACACAAGAGCATACGAGTACAGGATTGGGGGTACATCTACTGTATATGGTGCTGAGCTATAAAAGTAGACGAAAATTTGTAAATGTATATGCATTGCGCCATGTAAAGTGTAATAATGTATCTCTGATTACTGACCGAGGAAGCAAATATATAACTTGCACCTCATTCAAAAATACAATAGTTACATTGAGGAAATGTTTAAGTGTATTGTACTATCCCACGAAAGGTAAATTCCACAGCACACCTTTCAAAAGAAGTTACTTTCCAGTTATTTCATGGCCTTTATATTTCTCCAGGAACTAAATCACCAAATCTGATACTCAGATATCATTGTTTAGTTATATACATTGATATAACAAATATTTCCTGGTACAGCTCCTCTGACACTCATTCTTCCTGGATTGTACCAGGGGAAAACATCTATTGATGATCTCTGTGTCTATCAGTAGCTCAGACAGCTGTACACCGGTGTGATCACTGCACTTCTTACTGTGTGGACAGTGCTGCAGTATTGCCTGATTTAGCTTTTCACCTTTTCTTTTCTAACACATTTTATACGTTCCCCACAACACACTGACCGCTGCAAAACACATTTGTTTTCTGTAGTGTCTATAACTCTATGACGTGTCTGGGTGTACTATAAATGCACAAGCAATTCATTGTGCTGTCAACCAGTGTTATTGCTAAAAGTGCAATGGCTGCTACAAAACTTATTTATTGTCTCTAATTTCAATGTGCAGCTGAATGGATGAACCTGCCCCTCCCCCTTGGGCTTTGCTCACTCCTATCACCCCTTGAATAAAGAGAAACAGACGTGATTATGTTAAAAATAGGTCGGAGCATTTAAAAGAGGGGAAGAGAAAAGACCCTGTCACACCATTTACTTACTTTTTCATGGCCCTATCGAGCCATCGCGCTCAACCTCCTTGGTTTTGCTCATGAATTTCCCATGTGTGGGTGTCCTCTTGTGTCACCACATAGATAAGTATTAACCTCTTGCCCTATCATGGGGCCATGTTCTGTGACCACAGTCCTTACTGCCACCAACCAACATCATCATCATCATCATCATCATCACCATTTATTTATATAGCGCCACTGATTCCGTAGCGCTGTACAGAGAACTCACTCACATCAGTCCCTGCCCCATTGGAGCTTACAGTCTAAATTCCCTAAAACACACACACAGACTAGGGTCAATTTGTTATCAGCCAATTAACCTACCAGTATGTTTATTTGGAGTGTGGGAGGAAACCGGAGCACCCGGAGGAAACCCGTATCTGTACTGAATACCGTTACCTGCGCAAATCCGTGGCACCACTATAAAGGATTTTGTACTCTTTGTCTGTTCTGCGATTGGTGAACTGACCTCCTGTTTATGCAGAACTCCACCGAGGATTTCAATTTCAGTGGATTATGGTAGAAATACTTTGGATGTTTCATACATGAAATGAGGTAGACATTGGAAGCTGTAAATAGCAAGTAGAATGTAAAGTGGAAACTCCATGTTGAAAAATCCTTTTTACATAGGCCCTTCAGTGTCTGCTCTGTTGTATATTGTTGGACATCTGCATAGTAACACCTTTCAGTTTATTGCATCTCACCTTATTGTACATCAGTGATGGGAAACAGTCGGCCCTAGGGCCTAATTCGACCCTCTAAACCTTCACCTGCAGTCCCCAGCTCTCCTTTCTACTTGTTTGTTACAGCTTGCAACATCCCGATTTGTTGACAGCAGATAGGGTGGGACTTAACAGGAAATTGGGTGGAGTTTAAACATAAGGTCCTTGTTTGTGGGCGGGGTTTGGTGGAATGGCGGTGGGGCTTATAATGACCCGCTTTTGGGATTCTAGATGCTGGGAGGAATGTTATGCCGCTTTCATACTGCCGCCCCGGCAATATCCCGGGTTTTTCAAGCCGGGTTTTTGCCGGGGCTCGGAGCGTCCCAGCTCAAAAACACCATTCATACTGCACCTCGGACCCGGGAATTTCCCGGGTTGACCCCATTCATACTGCACAAGTCTGTGCCCTGGCAATTTGTGGGAGTCATCACCAGAGCAGTTTTCATTGGCTGAAAAATGGTGATGTCATTAAAAGGTGACTGGTTTTTTGACGCATAAAGATGATGTAAAAGTGGGTAGTGATTGTTTACCACATTACCACATTTTCAGTGAAATGAAAGCAATTTTCTCCAACAAACTCCGATTCTGCTTCAGGTTGATCTGTACTCCACCATCCACCATTTCTCCTAAACTCCTTCTCGAATCTTCCACGGGCTCCAACCGATGACATCATCCTCCAGATGGCCAATCAGCTTGTTTTCTGTGCAACCCGGGTTGAAAAACCCGGGTTGCACCATTCATAGTGCAGGCAACCCGGGTCCGACCCGGGAATTACCCCACGATAAATCCCGGGTTGAAGACCTGGGTTTTTAGACCCAGGATTTTTGACTTGTACCATTCATACTGCACAAAGACCCGGGTCGTTTGAGCTCGCCCCGGCAAAAACCGCGGGATTTTGGTGCAGTATGAATGGGGTATCAGTGTTGTATAGTAAGGTACAATGTTCAGGACCTTTTTTTTTTTCATTTATTTTTAATAATTTTTAAAAGATTTACCCATGCGAATTATCTTACGCAGTTGTAAAGAATGATATTTCTAGAACTTTGGCACATAAAGCTGGCACTATATTCTGTGACAGATCTTGCTAGGAATAACAATTAAACATCACTTTTGAAACAGCACAAACGTTCTTATCGTATTTCTAGATAAGTCCTTCCCTGTGTGTGCGCTAATCATTTCCACCCACTGGATTCTATCGGCAACACAGCCGTTTACAACTGGGGGCGGAAGCACATTACACCCTTATCAGACACTTGTTCAAATAGGAGGGTGAGGAGAGGGGGGGAATGTCTGCTGTCTGTAAGCAAACTCACTTCATCCTAGAAACCGCTTTGGATTTGCACTACTACTCCTGTCTGATACAACTAGCGCGCTTCTGGAGTTGTTTTGACATAAGTGGGCCTTGGTTTGCAGAAAGCTGAAACAAACTGATGGTGGGCACTGTTTGTAAGCATAAATGTCACAACCTTTAACCTCTTTAGAACCAAACTTTTAAGTAGTAAAACATTAGTACAATATACCCATTTTTCTCCTAAATAATCATCGTTTTAGCTTGATTTATGGTGTAAATTAATTATGAATGTGAGAGGTCATTGAAACTGCTATTATTACATTTACTTTTTATTTTTGTGCAGTGGATGCTTTTAAGCATTTTGGGAAAAATTTGCCTAGAAATGCAATTCCCGGATGGAGTGCAACTGGAAGATGTGTTGGCCGGAGTAATAGTCTATGTACACCTGGATTGTGAAATTAGTAAAGATTATCCTACCCAGGTAAAAGGTGTATTCGAAAACTCTAAGCAAATATTTGGATATAAGGGAATTTACCGCATCTATTGAGCTATCATCCTGCTCTTCCTCCTCCATCTTTAACCACATATCATATGAATACAGAATGAATTCTGTTTTGAGATGGAAAGAAAAGGGGTTCTAAGGGGGGAATTCAATTGACCGTTTTGTTTTTTTGTCGCCTGGTTTTGACCCGTTGGTGCGATCGTTTTTAGCTAACGCAGCGTAAAAAATCATACAATTCAATTAAAAAACAGGTAAGTCAGCCCCCGCTCGGTAATCATTGGTGCTAGTCAATTTTATGGGGAGTGAAGGGGAGGGTTTAACGCGATCATCTATAATGAAAAAATCCTTTGGCATACATTTTTATGTATTAAACAAACTTCTATTTTGTAATATCTACATACAGTACTTTTTTTTTTACTGTACTTTATTTTTTACTTTTTTTACTATACAATCATCTATACCATGACAAAACACATTAGTACATACATATTAGTACATACATACATACATATATTAATTAGTGATAATTGTGTTTCATTTTTATTTTTATTTTTTTTACATCTTTTTGAAAAAAAAACAACCTCTTTCAGGTTATGCATTACTGAGAAACATTCATTTTTCTTTTCTTTTTTACGTTATTACATGATTTCAATAGTTTTCTTATGTTTTCAATTATGTGCACAGCCATGAGAGGTGCGAGATAAAACTGGAAATTTGACAGTTCACCGCGCCGCGTTAAAAAAGAATTGAATAGCTTTTAACGCTTCTCCCTCCCTATACTTTCAATGGATCATCCACTTGTCCACAATAGGACCGTTTGAGCAAAAAAAAAGTGTGTTAAAAATTTAATTGAAGCTCGTGTAAAGATAACCCTCTCCAAAATGAGTGATAAAAAAAATGCTACGATGTGTACGATATGCTCAAAATCGTCAGAAACTCACTTTGATGAATCAGGCCCAATCTGTTATTCAGAAGCATATGCAGCATTTCAGTTCTTAAAGGAGAAAGAACAGATTCAGAATATACAAATATATTGATAATATGTAAAAATGAAAAGTATCCAACACACCTGTCCTTCACCGAGTAGAGGTGTGAGCTGAAGTACCTGCTTAACAGGTCACCGGCAGACAACACGATTATGGATTCTGAAGAACAGTCATAATGTTGGACTCTGATATTGATATAGAACCTTCGACACAAGATTCTTCTGCTATATCCACCGATATACCGAGAGCATAGACCTCTATACGCACAAGCAGATCTTTTTCTTTCATAGTTTTTGATTTTTTGCGCCGGGGATCTAGATAAATCTCTGTAACTTTATTAGGGTGGAACTGAGAATGAACCCTCCACAAATCAGCATTAATAGACCATTGCACACTGATCTAGAGGGAGCGCAGTTCTCTTCCCCAATAGAACATTGTTACTCGCTGCAGTTTTTGTTGTTGGGGATCGTTCTTCCAACTTTACTTTCCAACTAATCATGGACCAATGAATAAATAGACTTATTTTGTTTTTCTTAATATAGTTGAAACAGATCTAAATACCATGGCAGAAGTTAAGAAATTACAGTGATACAATATTTATGAAGCACCAGAATTTTGTTGAGCACTGTACAATTGTGGGAATCACATCAAAGTACAAACAGAAATATAGGAAGTATGATATAGGTAAAACATGGCGAGGGCCGTGTAAGGCCTAGCCAAGGCTGAGTACATATCATTGTTAAAAACTACATGGTGTATAGTAGCCTATTACTATCAATATGTTGACTTTACGAGAAAAGCCAATATTTTTAAGGACTGCAGTTGTAATTTGGAATAAGCTTTGCGCTCAAGTTCAGTTCGCTGTAAAACCACAAGAAAATATTATATATTAACACAGCTGCTAAACAATGTAAGATACCCCAACATATGTGATAAAGAACAGTTGAATGTGTAGAGCCACAATTAATGGAAGCACACAGCTATAGCTTCCTATTGGCAGCACGGTGGCTCAGTGGTTAGCACTTCTGCCTCACAGCGCTGGAGTCATGAGTTTAATTCCAGACCATGGCCTTATCTGTGTGGAGTTTGTATGTTCTCCCCGTGTTTGTGTGGGTTTGCTACGGTTTCCTCCCACACTCAAAAACATACTAGTAGGTTAATTGGCTGCTATCAAAATTGACCCTAGTCTCTCTCTGTCTGTCTGTGTGTGTTAGGGAATTTAGACTGTAAGCTCCAATGGGGCAGGGACTAATGTGAGTAAGTTCTCTGTACAGCGCTGCGGAATCAGTTGCGCTATATAAATAAATGGTGATAATGATAATGATATTGGTCCACTCGGTAAACCTCCCCCCCCCCCCCCCTTAGACTGCATGCGCAGAAACAACTTTTGCTGAAGCTTTGAATGTCACCTAGGGAGGGGTGTCACCAGGGAGAAGTGGCCTCACCAGGGCCCGAAATTAATCTCTGTGGCCCTGGATGTTTGTACTGCTTGTTCCTTAACCGAGAGTGGACTCACCTCCGGTGCACACTGTACAATCAAGACAACCAATGAAATATACCCAAATAACAATATGGTGCCATACATTGAAACTGTTGTTGACGGCACCCTGTTAGCTACAGCTTATCGCCAGATTTGTTGAGCTGGGCAATACCACTTTTTACAGTTTTCACAAATGTCCCCCATTGTAATCCTATCTGGTCTCTAAATACAACAAAGTAAGTTTATATACAGAGGTCATTGAAATAACTGCTGCCATTTACCCAGACTGCCAGTCAGTCAGTTTTACAGTGGTAATATGGCAAAGAGACACACGGGCCGATCCTGACACTCGGTGCAAGTCCCAGCAATGGGTTTGATATCCAATTTGACCACACAAGTAGATGACCAAATAGGACAAGATCGAGTTGTTTCTGTTCTTTGGAGGATCACTTCTGGGGGTAAATGTATCAAGCTGAGACTTTTCTGGCAAGTTTAAAAAGTGGAGATGTTGCCTATAGCAACAGATTCTAGCTGTAATTTTGTAGAATGTACTAAATAAATGATAGCTAGAATCTGATTAGTTTTTCAAACCCGCCGGAAAACTCTCAGCTTGATACATTTACCCCTAGGTGTTATTAGGGGTCCCTTCGTCCTGTTGGAAGATAACTAACCCGCACAGGCCAACAGTGGCCATATGTGTTTATCTTTCAACCTTTCCCAATAATCCTCCGGTCAATTTCATAGTTGCCAGCAGCTTACTGTTTTAAGATTTCCATGATTCCAGATTTACCATGTCTCAACCTTCCAATCTTTCCCTATTCCAACGATACCACACCTGCAGAAGCGGCACAGAAATCCCAGTCGCCAATGCTTTAACATTGTGGACTGCTACCGCTGCTGCCTTACGGTAGCCACACCCACGCTTTCCCACCACCAGCTACAATTGGTGTTCCCCTACCTTACCTACCAAGTATCCACCACACCTCTTAGATTGTAAGCTCAAGTGGATATTGCAATCATTCACCTTCTCTTTCATGTTATTCTATATTATGTATTTGTACCAAGATCCCCTCAATTTACTGTGCTGCGTAAATCAATGTTGGCACTTTATAAATAAAATAATAATTGTTTTCAAGCCGTACATGCAGCAATATTAAACCAGTTTCTTGATACGTGCTGCAATATCACAGCTGGCAGAATACTTGGAGGGCGGATGTGCCATACTCCAGCAGAGGCTGGTAGAAACCCTTCAGCCCTATTATTGTGCCCAGTGAAGGAGGTATGTACTATGGTACAAATTTATAGGGCAATGGCTTCTGCGAGAAAAAAAATCTACCTGTATCTTTTGTATTCTGATACTCTAAAAGAGTTTAACGCTACATTTCTCTTTTCCTGGTTTAGTATCCTGCACGTAGAGCAATATAGGTGTTGCTGAAACTGTATCCTTGCCGTACTGTGCCATATTACATGCTTCAGTGGTGAGTTCACACTATGGAACAAACCTGGGTCTGATGTTTGCTTCTACCTGAGCAACATAATTGCTCTTGTTTTGTTATTTCCCCAGGGCTGGGAGACACAGCTGTGAGCTACACGTTATTTCCTTACAAGATGCTCTATCCCTGAATGGGTTAAGCCCAGGAATCTGCCTCTTTTCCTTGGTAGGAGGTGTGATCTCAGTTTTGAGGGAGGAGAGCTTTCTACACCTGTGTCAATAGGTTACTCATTTGCTTTATTCAGCACTATACAGGAGGTAGCAACTGAGAAGTGGAGCTCTCCAACGGGTACAAGAGAGGCAAATCCAGGTATGAAATTAGAAGTATTTACCATGCCTTGGTTTTTATACATGTCCCTCTTGCATTTATGGTCTTCTCTACAACTCTCACTTTTTTAATTCTGCATAAAGATATGTACAGATAAAATATGATCTACTTTATATTTTTTTTAGAATTATAGATAACTTTTAAATATAATTAATATATCATTTACAATGTTGTAATATTGTTTGAAACCTGTAGAGATTTCTCCCCCATGCTGAGATTTCTTTAAAAAATGTAAGAACTCTTTTAATGTATTATTATATTATTATTATTATTATTATTATTATTGTTATTGTTATTGTTATTATTATTGTTATTATTCAGAACATGATTTTGTGATGCTTCCAATAGTAAAATTGTTAAGTTGTGTTTATCTTTTTGGTTGTAGAAGTGTGTTCTAAAAGTGGTTACCATGACATTTAGATTTGCGGGATTTGGGAAGTATATAACTGCCCTTTTTGGTAATTAATATATGTAAATAAAATGATAGATGCTTCATTCTTTTGGTAGTTCAAGTTTGATTTTTATTTTTCATTTTTTTTTATTTGTTTTGTTTTTTTAAACTACACGTTAAATATTAATTGGTGTTTTAACAAATGGCTTTTAAATTAAATTTTTTTATTTTTTTTTATCTTAAAAAATAAAAGTAGAAAAATATTTTATATCGCTTAAAATCACATTTCAATAACAAAGGGAGCATATGAACTTATGAACCTCATATGAATGATATATCAAGAATCTCTCTTATAAATAAATCTTTGACTAACAAGACAGAAGATCAATATAAGTGTTAATAAGAAAATAGGAAAATGCACACAGTTATGCGGTACTGTTGCTCTTATTATCGGAACCTATCCCGAAAAGGACATAGATAATGATAGAGCGTTTT